>NC_062568.1:108925000-109225000 GCF_022837055.1 Prionailurus viverrinus | reverse complement strand
GAGGGCATTATGCAAGGGTATGGGTTGTATGCGGAGTTCAACCTCTGGCTGCCAACAACTTATGTTCTTCCCAAATGCAAAATCATTCACTATATTCTAAGGTCCCCAAGAGTCTCATTCCATTACAGTATCAACTAAAAATTCAGAGTCTCATCTGTTAGAGAAGGTCACTGAGAGGATATGACCACTGGTTGATCTTAGAGCTAGATCCAGGCAGAAGAGGCCCCTCACTCTCCCCTGGCTTTGGAACGTATGCTTTGCCCACCAAGTTGGAGCTGCTTCAAGGACACCCAAGACAAGCCTCATATTTAAGTTCTCTTGCTAATTAAATCTGCCACCAACCAATCTGCAGCAGCCTGCCTCTTTTTCTAGCCTCTCCTTGACCTCTGCGAACAGGGGCCAATCTGTGAGCCAACCTAGTCATCTAAATGTAAGCATCAGTATCTCATCAGCTCAAAGTGCAAAATCTCATCATTTAAATCCTCTAAGTTAGGTGAAGATGAGGTTCCTAGCTTTAATCCATTAAACATCGTTCTTAAACAAAATTTTTCCTCCATCTGAGGACCTATAAAACTAAAGAAACTACCTACTCAACATTCCCAACACACAATGGTGGGACAGGCCTAGGATAACAATGCAAGACATTGCCATTCAAAGAGGGAGGAGGAGGGGAGATGGAAAATACAAAGGAGTTACTTGTGCATAAGTTTGTATATCCTACTGGACAAGATTTCAAGGCCTTAGGAAAGAATTCTCTGTGACTCTTGGCTCTGCTCTTTAGACTCTTGGTTATCCTCCTGCTTTTTCTTTTAATTTTAATATTTGCTTATTTCATTATTTATTTATTTGCTTTTTATTTATTTATTTATTTTTATTTATTTATTTAAATTTACATCCAAAGTAGTTAGCATATAATGCAATAATGATTTCAGAAGTAGATTCCAGTGATTCATCCCCTATATATAACACCCAGTGCTCATCCCAACAAGTGTCTTCCTTAATGCCCCTTATACATTTAGCCCATCCCTCCACCCACAACCCCTCTGGCAACCCTCAATTTATTCTCTATATTTAAGAGTCTCTTATGTTTTGTCTGCCTCTTGTTTTTATACTATTTTTGCTTCCCTTCCCTTACATTCATCTATTTTCTACCTTAAATTCTACATATGAGTGAAGTCATATAATATTTGTCTTTCTCTGACCGATTAATTTTGCTTAGCATAATACCCTCTAGTTCCATCCACACAGTTGCAAATGGCAAGACTTCATTCTTTTTGATTGCTGAGTAATACTTCATTGTACATATATACCACATCTTCTTTATCCATTCATCTGTGGATGGACATTAGGGCTCTTTCCATACTTTAGCTATTGTTGATAGCACTGCTATACATTGGGGTGCATGTGCCCCCTTCGAAACAGCAAACCTGAATCCCTTGGATAAATACCTAGTAGTGCAATTGCTGGGTTGTAGGGTAGTTATATTTTTAATTTTTTGAGGAATCTCCATACTGTTTTCCAGAGTGGCTGCACCAGTTTGCATTTCCATCAGTAGTGCAAAAGAGATCCTCTTTCTCCACATCCTCACCAACATCTGCTGTTGCCTGAGTTGTTAATTTTAGCCATTCTGATTGGTGTGAGATGATATCTCATTGTGGTTTTGATTTGTATTTCCCTGATGATGTTGATGTTGAGCATTTTTTCATGTGTCTGTTAGTCATTTGGATGTCTTCCTTGGAAAAGTGTCTATTCATGTCTTTTGTCCATTTCTTCAGTAGATTATTTTGTTTTTTGGGTGCTGAGTTTGATAAGTTCTTTATTGATTTTGGATACTAACCCTTTATCTGATATGTCATTTGCAAATATCTTCTCCCATTCCATTGGTTGCCTTTTAGTTTATAGTTTTGATGATTGTTTCCTTTGTTTTTGTTTCCCCCAAAGACAAGTTGAGTAAGAAGTTGCTGTGGCTGAGATCAAAGAGGTTTTTGCCTACTTTCTCCTCTAGGATTTTGATGGCTTCTGTCTTACATTTAGGTTTTTCTTGCATTTTAAGCTTACTTTTGTGCATGGTGTAAGAAAGTGGTCCAGGTTAATTTTTCTGCATGTCACTGTCCAGTTTTCCCAACATCGTTTGCTAAAGAGACTGTCTTTATTCCACTGGATATTCTTTCCTTCTTTGTCAAAGATGAGTTGGCCATACATTTGTGGGTACATTTCTGGGTTTTCTATTCTGTTCCATTGATCTGAGTGTCTGGTTTTGTGCCAGTACCATACAGTCTTGGTGGTTACAGCTTTGTAATACATCTTGAAGTCTGGGATTGTGATGCCTCCAGCTTTGGTTTTCTTTTTAGAATTGCTTTCACTATTCAGGGTCTTTTCTGGTTCCATACAAATTTTAGGATTGTTTGTTCTAGCTATGTGAAGAGTGCTGGTGTTATTTTGATAGGAATTTCATTGAATATGTAGATTGCTTTGGGTAGTATTCACATTTTAACAACATTTTTTTCTTCCATAAGCATGGAATATTTTTCAAATTTTTTGTGTCTTCAATTTTCTTTCATAAGCTTTCTATAGTTTTCAGTGTATAGATTTTTCATGTCTTTGGTTAGGTTTATTCCTAGGTATATTATGGTTTTTGGTTCAACTGCAAATGGGATCAATTCCTTGATTTCTCTTTCTGTTGCTTCATTATTGGTGTACAGGAATGCAACTGATTTCTGTGCATTGATTTACTATCCTGTGACTTTGCTGAATTCGTGGATCAATTCTAGCAGGTTTTTGGTGGAATATTTTGGGTTTTCTATATAGAGTATCATGCCATCTGCAAAGAGTGAAAGTTTGACTTCCTCCTTGCTGATTTCGATGCCTTTTATTCCTTTGTGTTGTCTGATTGCTAAGGCTAGGACTTTCAACACTATGTTGAATAACAATGGTGAGAGTGGACATCCCTGTCTTGTTCCTGACCCTAGGGGGTAAGGTCTCAGTTTTTCCCCATTGAGGATGATATTAGCAGTGGGTCTTTCATAAATGACTTTTAGGATCTTGAGGTATGATCCTTCTATCCCTACTTTCTTGAGGGTTTTTATCAAGAAAGGATGCTGTGTTTTGTCAAATGTATCCTCTATTGAGAGGATAATGTGGTTCTTGTCCTTTCTTTTATTGAGGTGATGTATCACATTGATTGTTTTGCAGACATTGAATCAGTCCTGCATCCCAGGTATAAATCCCACTTGGTCATGGTGCATAATTCTTTTAATGTATTGTTGGATCCAGTTGGCTAGTATCTTGTTGAGGATTTTTGCATCCATGTTCATCAAGGAAATTGGTCTGTAGTTCTCCTTTTAGTGGGGACTTTGTCTGGTTTTGCAATCAAGGTAATGCTCATAAAATGAGTTTGGAAGTTTTCCTTCCATTTCTATTTTTGGTAACAGCTTCAAAAGAATAGGTGTTAACACTTCTTTAAATGTTTGGTAGAATTCCCCTGGAAAGCAATCTGGCCCTGGACTCTAGTTTTTTGGGAGATTTTTGATTACTAATTCAATTTCTTTACTGGTTATGGGTCTGTTCAAGTTTTCTATTTCTTTTTGTTTCAGTTTCGTTTTGTTTCAGTTTATATGTTTCTAGGAACTTGTCCATTTCTTCCAGATTGCCCAATTTGTTGGTGTATAACTGCTCTTTTCTCTTACTATTGTTTGTATTTATGCAGTGTTGGTTGTGGTCTCTCTTCTTTCATTCTTGTTTTAATTTATTTGTGTCCTTTTCTTTTTCTTTTTGGTCAGACTGGCCAGGATTTATCAATTTTGTGAATTGTTTCAAAGAACCAGTTCCTGGTTTCATTGATAAGATCTACTGATTTTTTTTTTTATTTCAATGGCGTTAATTTCTGCTCTAAACTTTATTATTTCCCATGTTCTGCTGGTTTTGGGTTTATTTGATGTTCTTTTTCCAGCTCTTTTTTTTTTTACTTTTTTTTTTAACGTTTATTTATTTTTGAGACAGAGAGAGACAGAGCATGAACGGGGGAGGGTCAGAGAGAGGGAGACACAGAATCTGAAACAGGCTCCAGGCTCTGAGCTGTCAGCACAGAGCCCGACGCGGGGCTCGAACTCACAGACTGCGAGATCATGACCTGAGCCAAAGTCGGCCGCTTAACCGACTGAGCCACCCAGGTGCCCCTTTTTCCAGCTCTTTAAGGTATAAGGTTAGGTTGTGTATCTGAGACCTTTCTTTCTTCTTTAGGATGGCCTGGATTGCTATATACTTCCCTCTTATGACCGCCTTTGCTGCATACTAGAGGTTTTGGGTTGTGGTGTTATCATTTGTGTTGGCTTCCATGTACTTTTTAATTTCCCCTTTAATTTCTTGGTTAGCCCATTCATTCTTTAATAAGATGTTCTTTAATTTCCAAGTATTTGTTGTCTTTCCAAATTTTTTCTTGTGGTTGATTTTGAGTTCCATAGCATTGTGGTCTGAAAATATGCACAGTATGATCTCGATCTTTTTGTACTTGTTGAGGGCTGATTTGTGTCCCAGTATGTGGTCTATTCTGGAGAATGTTCCATGTGCACTTGAGAAGAATGTGTATTCTGCTGCCTTATGGAGAAATGTTCAGAATATATCTGTGAAGTCCATCTCATCCAGTGCATCATTCAAAGCCATTATTTCCTTGTCGATTTTCCATTTAGATGATCTGTCCATTGCTGTGAGTGGGGTGTTGAAGTCCCCTACTATTATGGTATTATTATCAATGAGTTTCTTTATTTGTGATTAATTGATTTATATATTTGCATTCCTCCACAGTTGGAGCATAAGTGTTTACAATTTTTAGAACTTCTTGGTAGATAGACCCCTTAATTATGATATAATGCCTTTATTCATCTCTTGTTACAGTCTTTATTTTAAAATCTAGATTTTCTGATGTAAGTATGGCTACTCTGGCTTTCCTTTGGTGACCATTAACATGATAGATAGTTCTCCATCCCCTTACTTTCAATGTGAAGGTGCCTTTAGGTCTAAAATGAATCTCTTCTAAACAGCATGTAGATGGAATTTGTTTTCTTATCCATTCTGTTACCCTATGTATTTTGATTGGAGCTTTTAGTCCATTGACATTTAGAGTGAGTACTGAAAGATATGAATTTATTGCCATTATGTTGCCTGTAGAGATGGAGTTTCTGTTCACTAGTCCTTTCTAGTCTTTGTTGCTTTGGTCTTTTTTGTTTTGTTCCATCTTTTCTCCCCCCAGAGAGTCCCCCTTAAATTTTTTGGCAGGGCTGATTTAGTGATCATGAATTCCTTTAGTTTTTGTTTGTCTTGGAAACTTTTTATCTCTCCTTCTATTTTGAATGACAGCCTTGCTGGATAAAGAATTCTTGGATGCATATTTTTCCAATTCAGCACATTGAATATATCCTGCCCCTCCTTTTTTGGCCTGCCTAGCTTCTGTGGATACGTCTGCTGTGAACCTGATTTGTCTTTCCTTGTAATATAAGGACTTTTCTTCCATTGCTGCTTTCATGATTCTTTCCTTGTCTGTGTATTTTGTGAATTTGACTATGATATGCCTTGTTGATGGTTGGTTTTTCTTGAATCTAACATGAGTTCTCTGTGCTCCCTGGATATTGATGTTTGTGTCTTTCTGCAGGTTAGGAAAGTTTTCCACTATGATTTGCTCACATAAAACTTCTATCCCTTTTTCTCTCTCTTCATCTTCTGGGACCCCTATGCTTTGGATGTTATTCATTTTTGATGAGTCACTGAGTTCTCTAATTCTTATATCGTGATCTTTTGCCTTAGTTTCCCTCTTTTTTTCTGCTTCATTATTCTCCATAAGCTTGTCCTCTATATTGCTGATTCACTGCTCTGCTTCATCCATTCTTGCCACCATGGCATCCATTCAAGATTGTAGCTTAGTTAAAGCATTTTTAATTTTGTCCTGACTAGACTTTATTTCTTTTATCTCTGCAGGAAGGGATTCTATGATTTTTTCAGCCCCAGCTAGTATTCTTATTATTGTGATTCTAAATTCTGGTTCAGACATCTTGCTTGTATCTGTATTAAGTCTCTGGCTGTCATACCTTCCTGTTCTTTCTTTTGGAATGAATTCCTTCATCTTGCCATTTTGGAGGAAGACAAAGAATTAACAAAATTTAAAATTAAAATGGAAAAATTAAGAACAGCACAAAAACATCAAATAATGGAAGCTAAATCCTAGGTGTTTTTTGGTCTGGTTGTTGAAATAAGCTTGATAGAATAGAGAAAAAAGGGAAAGAAAAAAAAAAGGTTGGGGAGGGAAGGAAAATTTTTGAAAATAAAAAATAGAATAAAATGAAATGATGAAAGTAAAACAGAATTTTTAAAAATTTACAAAAAAGTAAAAAAATACAGTAGAAAAAAATGAAAGAATAATCTTTTTTTATAAAAACAGAAATGATGACTGGTTCCATTGGCAGCACAGTTCCCAGACTGAAGACTAGGGCTCCAGGTGGGATCCATATGTGATGACAGGGGCTGTAGCAGCCACCTTGGAGTCAAGGATGAACGTCATATCTGGAGGATAATAGAACCATCTGATCTTTGATCTGTTATAAGATCTTTCACATTGGAGCATATTTATTTGCCTCATTATTTTCCATACTATTACTCCATGGTATGTGAAGTGAGAGACTATCTCATTCCAATAACTAAGGTAGAAAGCATGGGTGGGGGAGGAGCAGCGGGGGCGGAGGGCGGTACACAGAATCTGGGGAAGGCTCCAGGCTCTCAACTGTCAGCACACAGTGAGATCATGACCTGTGCTGAAGTGAGACACCCAATTGACTGAGCCACTCAGGTGCACGCATGATCCTTTTTCCTAAGTTTATAGGAAACTGATTGAATATTTACTTTCTACTTGTTTTAAACCCTGGAATAAAGAAAAGAGAATTTCAATATATACATCCCATCAAGATTTAGAGATTTGCATCCTAACTAGAGACTAGATTTATGATAATGCCTACATTCATACCATGCCTCTCAAGGAGATAGAACATTAGTTTTCAAATTCCAGTGGGGTTAAACCATGCATATTCCTGGGCCACCCTCTCATGGGCTCTTGGAAACTGTGATTAAACACTTAATTCTGATACCCCAGGTCATTGGATTATACTTTGAGAAGGACTTCAAATGATTGCAGTAAGCAAAACTCCTCTTCTGTCTTATGAACAAAAGATCTGAATGCATTTTCAGATGGAATTAGTGGAGTATGTTCTAGTCTCCACTAGATGGTAGCATATAAAAACTTTGACTTTTGAACACCCTTTATTTTAATTGTGTGATTTTAAAGAAAATATTGTTAAAATAAGTGGTTTAAAACATTATTTAGGGTAAAGACATTTCCAGGCATCCATGGGGACAACCTGGAGGGCCATAAGTGTGTGTTGCAAACTGGTGGAGAAAAAACAGGTGGCGTGGGCATAGAGGGATGGTAACTCCTTCTATGGAGAAACAAAGGGAAGAGAAAGAGAGGCTGGGGAAGTGTAGTACTGTATCTGGACAAGAGAAAAACCATGGAACGGGACAGACAGAGATCCAATCTCTAACTTCAAGGCTTTCTCCAACTGGGGCCAGCTGACCTGTTCGCACACCTGGGGAGGAGGGGAGCCAGCCCCGGGCTCACTAACTAGTTCAGAGGTGCAGTCTGCAGTGGGAGAAAGCAATCCCCTCCTTGGAGTGCAGTGGGAAGAAAGTATATAACCATTCAAAGGACAAAGACTGCCTATGCCTGCCAGCCAGAGGCCAAATGTCCAGGTGTGGAGAAGCACTTCCTAAGAAACAGGGCACACAGAGAGGGACTCTTTAAGACATCAGGGTTTAAATCCCAGCTGAGTGCCAGAGAGGCATGGGAGTCAACAGAGCAAGACAAACCGCCTCGTTCACACCCGTGGCACTGTGAGGATGGTCTGAACAGAGTGGTTTGGGTCACTCTGTCTGTGGAGGAGAGACTGGGGTGTCACCATTTTTCTCCCCATCACCAACAAGGGGGGGCTTCAGGGAACCAACAGTAGGCCCACAGTGGAGGTGGGACCCACCTATAGAAAACCATGCCCTTCCACACCTGGTAACTTTGTATCTACTGGAGTGGGATTAACGTGATGTACTAGACAGGCCCTCATCCAGACCAGTGCTGCCACTGGTTCCGAGGCACCCAGTGATTTTTCATTTTCTGATTTAATTTTTGGGCAATTCTTATACATATTTTTTTTCTTCCTTTTTTCCTTATTTATTCCCTCCTCTAGTCTGGTTACTCTGGTTCTTGGTTTGTTTAAGCAGACATATTTAATCTATTCTCTTTATGCCTATTCTTTATCTCCTTTTTTATTTTATGTGGAAGGAGGGAGATAAAATAAGTTTTCTAAGGAATTTGGAAGCCAGGCTTTCAGGACCTTGAAGGACTAGCTGCTGTTAAGATATGGTTACATTTAGCTTTTAATAAAACAAAACACTAAGACACTAAGGCAGCCATGAGTTGCTTGAGGAAGGGCACTCTGAATGTTTTAGGTGTCTATTGGTGGGCTACAAGCTATGTGATTTAATTTAAGCTGTATTTATCTTGCCTTGATTTTTCTCATCATTTACCGTCATGGTTCTAGAGCCTGCTAGCTGGGCCCAGTCTTGGCACAGACCCTGCTTGCATGCCAGTTTGCCTCTTGAGGATGCTGATTCCTTATGTGTGAGGTGGGGATTAGGATAGTTCATCCCCACAGCCCACCTAGCACCCTGCCACTGCTCACAGGGTGCTCTCCACTCTCCAAAACCACCGATTTCATTATGGTGGCACCCCTGTCCCAAGCCTATCTTCTGCACTTCCTTGGAAACAGCATGGAGTTGAGGTAGGCGGGGAAAAGGTTAGAGCTCTGATTGACCAGGAGCAGGACACAGTGGGGCACCAGCAGACCTGGAGTTGAGTCCTGGACCTGCGTTTCCTGCATAATTATTGGGTTTTCCTTGGATTGTTTCCTCACCTGCAAACTTCTCATGTGCGTAGTTGTGGAAATGACACGTGGGAAGCCTGGAAGGCACATGTCCCAATGCCAGACATGTCCTTCCCTCACCCTGAGCACCTTCAAAAGCATCTCAGATGGTGAGCAACAAATGTCCTATACCCCATCTTCTCCAAAGTTCCCTTTATCTCCCACATTTCCTGAAAACAGTTTTCCTGTGGTTTTTCAGTGGCAGGCTGCCTTTGTCCTTAGACCCACCTGCCTGGTGTGCCCTGGCTCCTGCCCAGTAGTGACTCCTAGCTTCTGAAATGTCTCCAATTCCCCACACCTGATGCCCCCTTTGAGGCCCAGTCATCATGCTTCCCCACCCTGCCCATTCTGGTCACTTTCTCCAGCTTCCGTTCAAAACTCTCAATCTTGTCCTCTATGTCTCACACTATATTAGGGAGAGGTGTAGTACTTTTATTCTTCAGCTTTTGTGTGTGGTGAGGTGGGAGGGATATACATAACTTCTCAACAGGAGGCCAATTTAGAGAAAGAATTGTCTCAAAAATATGTGTGGATGTGGCTTTATCTAATAGAGTGAAACCTAATGAAATCCACCCAAGGACCACAAGGTTCTGGAGTTTATGTCAGCAGAAGTACTGGGGTTTTCTACTGACAGGGACAGATAAAATACAAAATGGAAGTTGGACCCTTAGATCTCTACTAGGGGGAAGCAAGTTGACAGAGCTACTCAGGTACAAATTTTGTGCAGCTATGTAGTACTTCCCCCTAAAAAGGACACAATAATTGTTTCCAATCATTATTTTCTTTATTATTTTTTTCAGAGAGCCTCCATTATTCCAAATAAATTTAGAGGAATATTTTAAAGTTCTTCTTTAAAATATAGTCATTGAGATTGCAGCTATAACTCATGAAATTATCTATTAAGGACTACACGACTCATGCAGAAAAATTTAGAACTTCATTCATGTAAATCTCTAAAGCACTACAAATGTTCTCTTATAAAGTTTGAAGATTTCTTGTTAAGGTTAAGAAAATATTAAAGGGCAAGAAAAAGTAAGGAAGAGGGAAAGAAAAACAAAACAGTTCAGAGAGTATAAAAGAAGCAAATATTAGGGAGGGGCCAAGATGGCAGAGTAGCATGGAAGTTTCTTTGTCTCTCTCATCCCTGATTGCAGCCAGATCAACACCAAACTATCTTGCACACCTAGAAAACTGATCTGAGGATTAACACAACAATCTGCATAACCTGAACCACAGAACTTGGCAGGTATGCAGCGTGAAGAGGTAAACTGGGGGAGAGAGAAGTCACAGAGGGTAGGGACTTGTTTTTGCTTGTGGAAAGAAGACAGAGACAGGGGGGAGAGTACAAGAAAAGCACTACTCCCCCAAAGCAGCTGGAGAGAAAGAGAAAGAGTTGAAACACACATAATGGACTGAATAAGAAAGGGAGAAAGGGGAGGGTTTAAATACCATTAAGATAAATGGTATAAATACTATAAACAGGGGAATGCAGAGTCTGAAACTCCTCAGCTCCATACCTGGCAGAGCTCTGGTGGGAAGAGTGAATCCCCAGCAGTAGACAGCAAGGTCTGAAGGGTCCTTGGGCCACCAGGGAGAGGCAGTTCCTCTGCTGGGAGGACATTTGGTAGAAGTTCTGTGGCTTCTCCATAGGCAAAGGTCCCACTGGACCCCAGAGAACAGCCACATTTGCTGGTATTGGAACAAGGACGTTAAGGGTAAATCCTGGGGCCAGATGTGTGTTGTGATTTACCATAATCCCTGAAATGCTGCTGCTACATGATCTCATGAACTTCTTCTGGGGCAGGCTGTCACCCAGCCATAGTCTCTGGGCATCTGTAGTAGCACAGTCACGTGAACGTTCCTGGGGGTGCTGGCACCCAGCCATTGCTCAGCGAGATCCTCCCCCAGAGGGTCGGAGCAAGTCAAAGCCGCAGGACCCTCAGAAGTGAGGAGTTTGGAAACACAGCTCCATCTAAGATAAAACTCAGGAGGGAGGTGTGACACCTGGCAGGCTGATGGCTTGGTCACAGACAGCATAGAAGTGGGGAATGGATGGAAGCTGGAGACAAAGGAGGAGCGCTCAATTGCTGGTTGGTGAGAGCGCAGAGTTCTGATACTAGAGACTAGGTAACTGGGTGACACCATTTTCACCTCTCCCTCACATGTACTTACACCAGTACATGCACCACAACCATCTGCCCCACTACAGTAAACACCGCCGTCTAGTGGAGAATGTGGACGTTACACCAAGCCCTGACCAAAGGCACATAAGCATGCTCTAGGGGAACACTATAAGTCTCCCAGCCTGGTTAGTTCACAGACTATAAAGTGCTTCATAGTTCAACTTCTAGGGGAAACCAGATGTAATTTCAATCATATTTCATTCTGTTCACTGGTCCATCTATTCAATTTTTTCTTTTTCTTTTCTTATTCTTGAAAACAGAAAGAGAAAATTTTATTTTTATTTTCCTTTTTAAAAATACAACTTATTGTCAAATTGGCTCACATACAGTGTGTATAGTGTGCTCTTGGTTTTGGAGGTGTATTCCGGTGGTTCATTGCTTACATACAACACCCAGTGCTGATCCTAACAAGTATCCTCCTCAAAGACCATCACCCATTTTCCCCTCTCCCCCTTGCTCTCCACCAACCCTCAGTTTGTTCTCTGTATTTAAGAGACTCCTATGGTTTGCCTCTCTCCCTCTGTTTGTAACTATTTTTCCCCTTCCCTTCCCTCATGGTCTTCTGCTAAGTTTCTCAAATTCCACATATGGTGAAAACATGATATCTGTCTTTTCTGACTCATTTCACTTAGCATACTACCTTCCAGTTCCATCCACGTTGTTGCAAATGACATGATTTCATTCTTTCTCATTGCCAAGGAGTATTCCATTGTATATATAAACCACATCTTCCTTATCCATCCGTCAGTTGATGGACATTTATGTTCTTTCTATAATTTGGCTATTGTTGAAAGTGCTGCTATAAACATTCTGGTACATGTGCCCCTATGAATCAGCACTCCTGTATCCTTTGGATAAATTGCCAATAGTGCTATTGCTGACTTGTACGGTAGTTCTATTTTTAATTTTTTTGAGGAACCTCCACACTGTTTTCCAGAGCGGCTGCACCAGTTTGCATTCCCACCAACAGCGCAAGAGGGTTCCCGTTTCTCCACATCTTTGCCAGCATTTGTTGTTTCCTCAGTTGTTAATTTTAGCCACTCTGACCTGTATGAGGTGGTATCTCAGTGTGGTTTTGATTTGTATTTCCCTGATGAAAATGATGAGTATCTTTTCATGTGTCTGTTAGCCATCTGGATGTCTTCTTTGGAAAAGTGTCTATCCATGTCTTCTGCCCATTTCTTCATTGGATTATTTGTTTTCTGGGTGTTGACATTAGTAAGTTCTTTATGGATTTTGGGTACTGACCCTTTATCCTATATGTCATTTGCAAATATATTTTCCCATTCTATCGGTTGCCTTTTAGTTTTGTTGATTGTTTCCTTTGCAGTGCAGAAGGTTTTTATCTTGATGAGGTCCCAATAGTTCATTTTTGCTTTTAATTCCCTTTGCCTTTGGAGACGTGTCAAGAAAGAAATTGCTGTGGCTGAGGTCAAAGAAGTTTCTCCTCTAGGGTTTTGATGGTTTCTTGTCTCACATTTAGGTTTTTCATCCATTTTGAGTTTGTTTTCGTGTATGGTGTAAGAAAGTGGTCTAGTTTCATTCTTCTGCATGTTGCTGTCCAGTTCTCCCAGCACCATTTGCTAAAGAGACTGTCTTTGTTTCCTTGGATACTCTTTCTTACTTTGTCAAAGATTAGTTGGCCCTATATTTGTGGGTCCAATTCTGGGTTCTCTATTCTACTCCATTGGTCTATATGTCTGTTTTTGTGCCATTACCATACTGTCTTGATGACTACAGCTTTGTAGTAGAGGCTAAAATCCGGAATGGTGATGCTCCTGATTTGGTTTTCTTTTTCAACATTACTTTGGCTATTCAGGGTCTTTTGTGGTTCCATGCACATTTTAGGATTGTTTGTTCTGGCTTTGAGAAGAATGCTGGTGCAATTTTGACTGGGACTGCATTGAATGTGTGGATTGCTTTGGGTAGCATTGACATTGTAACAATATTTATTCTTCCAATTCAGGAGCGTGGAATGTTTTCCATTTCTTTGTGTCTTATTCAATTTCCTTCATAGGTTTTCTATAGTTTTCAGCATATAGATCTTTTACATCTTTGGTTGGGTTTATTCCTAGTTATTTGATAGTTCTTGGTGCAATTGTAAACTAAAGGATCAGTTTATTTATTTCTCTTTCTGTTGCTTCATTATTGGTGTATAGAAATGCAACTGATTTATGTACACTGATTTTTGTACCCTGCAACTTTGCTGAATTCACGTATTAGTTCTAGCAGCCTTTTGGTGGAGTCTTTCAGGTTTTCTGTGTAATCATGTCATCTGCAAAAAGTGAAAGTTTGACTTCTTTGCCAATTTTGATGCTTTTTATTTCATTTTGTTGTCTGCTGATGCTAGGACTCCCAACACTATGTTAAGCAACAATGGTGAGAGTGGATATCCCTGTAATGTTCCTGATCTCATGGGGAAAGCCTTGGTTTTTCCCCATTGAGGATGATATTAGCTGTGGCCTTTTCATATATGGCTTTTATGATGTTTAGGTATGTTCCTTCTATCCCGACTTTCTTGAGGGTTTTTATTAAGAAAGGATGCTGTAATTCATCAAATGCTTTTCTGGATCTATTGACAGGAACATATGGTTCTTATCCTTTCTTTTATTAATGTGACATATCACATTAATTGATTTGCGAATATTGAACCAGTCCTGCAGCCCAGGATGAATCCCACTTGATCATGGTGAATAATTCTTTTTATATGCTGTTGAATTTGATTTGCTAGTATCTTGAGAATTTTTGCATCCATGTTCATCAGGGAAATTGGCCTGTAATTCTCCTTTTTGGTGGGGTCTCTGGCTTGGGAATCACAGTAATGCTGGCTTCATAGAATGAGTCCCGAAGTTTTCCTTCTGTTTCTATTTTTTGGAACAGCTTTAGACAGATAGGTATTAACTCTGCTTCAAATGTCTGGTAGAATTCCCCTGGGAAGCCAGCTGGCCCAGGACTCTTATTTGTTGGGAGAGTTTCAGTTTCTTCACTAATTATGAGTCTGTTCAAATTTTCTATTACTTCCCATTTGAGTTTTGGTATTGTGTAGGTGTCTAGGAATTTGTCCATTTCTTCCATGTTGTCCATTTTGTTGGCATATAATTTTTCATAGTATTCTCTGATAATTGTTTGTATTTATGAGGGATTAATTTTCATTTTCATTTGTGGGTTTATCTATATGGGTCCTCTCTCTTTTCTTTTTGAGAAGTCTGTCTAGGGGGTTATCAATTTTGTTATCTTTTCAAAAAAATCAGCTCTTAGTTTCATTGACCTGTTCTGGTTTTTTTGGATTCTATATTGTTTATTTCTGCTCTGATCTTTATTCTCTTCTGCTGGCCTTGGCATTTCTTTGTTGTTCTGCTCTAGTTCCTTTAGGTGTGCTGTTAGATTTTGTATCTGGGATTTTTCTTATTTCTTAAGATAGGTCTGGCTTGCAATGTATTTTCCTCTTAGGACTTCCTTTGCTGCATCTTTGTGGGGAGTTTTAAAAACATTGTCTTCCCCTGTTATGTCCTGTGTGTGCAGTGTCCTTTTCCCACCCTCTTGCTGTATTACAACAAGCTTCCTAGAGGCAGAGGCTGTGTTCTGGTGTCTGTGACACAGCCTCATTGTGGAGCAATGGCTTGCAGCTGGAATATTGCATCCAAGGACCCTATAATGACCTTCCCCTCCCAGCCATGGAAGGCAGGGCTGAGAAGAGTTTGCTCCACTGGAATTCATGTGCATTTTCCCCTCCATGTGACCTCTGTATGTCTTTTCTTCCGTGGGTGCTCAGGGCTGAGACAGGACTGTGTGCATAGTGGTATTCTCCATTTCTTGGGGTACGTATCTGCCTACATGTTGCCTGCCAAAGGAAAATTCTGATGAATGTATGATTTCTTATGGTTGATCATTATTGCTACTAGAGAAACATCATGTATGCACATAAGAGACTCAATCCAGCATCCTCATCACTGCTCTGCTTATATTGGAGATAACATAAATATCCATCAATAGGTAAAGGATATAGAGTGGTGGTATAAACAGAGAATGAAATGTGGTAAGGCATTTTCTCTTTCTTTCTTTCTTTCTTTCTTTAATTTTCATTTTGCAAATTTTCATTTTCTTTCATTTTCTTTCTTTCTTTCTTTCTTTCCATCCAATTTAGTTAGCATATAGTCTAATAATGATTTCAGGAGTAGAATCCAGTGATGCATCCCCTGCATATAACACCCAGTACTCATCCCAACAAGTGTCTTCCTTAATGTCCTTTGCCCATTTAGCACATCCCCCCACCCACAACCCCTCCAGCAATTCTGTTTGTTCTCTGTATTTAAGAGTCTCTTATGTTTTGTCCCCCTCCTTGTTTTTATATTATTTTTGCTTCCCTTCCCTTATGTTCATCTGTTTTGTATCTTAAATTCTGCATATGAGTGAAATCATATATTTGCCTTTCTCTGACTGACTAATTTCACTTAGCATAATACCCTCTAGTTTCATCCATATAGTTGCAAATGGCAAAATTTCACTCATTTTGATTGCTGAGTAATACTCCACTGCATATATGTATATATATACCGCATCTTCTTTACTCATTCATCCATCGATGGCTCATTTGGGCTCTTTCCATACTGTGACTATTGTCGATAGCACTGCTGTAAACATTGGGGTGCATGTGTGTAGGGCATTTTCATAGAATGAACAATCTGTGTAAGAAAAACACTGGCTTACAAGGTATAATATTAAGTAAAAAAAGGCAATAGTGGAATTAATCATAGTTCAACACCAAACATGAACACCAATACTATATATGATTTGGGAACCGTGTATTTGCATTGAAAGTTCAAACGCATGGGTAGGAAGAACATAGACTAAATTTGGGATGGAGCCTTCCCCCTGGGGAGGTAGGAAAGGGAGCAGGCCAGAGGATAGTGACAAAGGCAGCTGTAAGCCATGTGTGTAATGTTTTTTTTTATACTTATATGCTACACATGTATATATTGCATATAAAATATACGATATTTTATATTTTATATATCTATGTATATATATATATAACATTAAAACAGTATATAAAATTATTGGAAGCAAATATGGCAAAATACAAACATTTGTTAATTCTGGATAGTAGGCCCATGAACATTTGTTAGTTCCTCTCTGCATTTTTCAATATATTTAAAATAGCTCACAATGATAATAAAAGAACATAGTGTTATATATTAACTTTTAGAATTAAATAAATGAACAAAATGAATCCTAAGTAGTAGCAGGGTGAGGTGAGGAGAGGGCCTGAGTCTACAGAAGATGGGAAGGAGCAGCCTCCACAGAAGAGACAGGAAGAAACCAAGGAATTGGCTATGGAGGAGAGCACCAGGTGAGGGCAGGGCAGAGTGTACAAGGCTGGGAGGCTCGTGGGCAGCTGCTGCACAGGGAGGCACAGTCCCAATACTTCTTCAGCTGGGACAGAAGTGAGAATGATTTTCCAGTCTTTATGGGGCCTTTTTGGACTTCAGGAGGGGGTAAATGAGATGGTAAGAATTATATGCACAGTTAAAGAGGCTTTTCTTTTTTTTTTTTAATTTTTTTCTCAATGTTTATTTATTTTTGGGACAGAGAGAGACAGAGCATGAACAGGGGAGGGGCAGAGAGAGAGCGAGACACAGAATCGGAAACAGGCTCCAGGCTCTGAGCCATCAGCCCAGAGCCTGACGTGGGGCTCGAACTCACAGACCGCGAGATCGTGACCTGGCTGAAGTCGGACACTTAACCGACTGCGCCACCCAGGCGCCCCGAAAGAGGCTTTTCATGCTAAAATACAATAAAATAATCTTTACTTACTGCCTCAGTGACTGCATGAATAAAAAGTTCCTCTGGGGTTGCCTGTGTGGCTCAGTTGGCTAAGCGCCCAACTTCAGGTCATGATCTCACAGTTGGTTGAGTTTGAGCCCCACTCTCAGCACAGAGCCTGCTTTGGGTCCTTTGCTTCCCTGTCTGCCCCTCCCCCACTCACTTATACATGCCCTCTCTCTCTCTCTCTCAAAAATAAATACAAATTTAAAAAATTTAAAAAAAAAGTTTCTCTGACTACAATGTGGAGAAAGGTTAATGGACACCCTAGTGTGTGTAGAAGGTGAGACCTGGGCCAGCCCTGAAGACCAAGAGACACTCAGGTTTGCATACAAGTAATGAGGACCAAACACTATGGTCTTTCTGGCGCAGCTACCCCAGCCAGGCTTCAGGTGTTATCACCCATTTATTTATTATCCTAAGATTTACCAGGTAGGAGTGCTGACCTGGAAACACCATCTGAAAGGGGTTGAATGCAAATAAGCTGTGGCCCTGCATTCAGGGAGCTCGGTGTGGTAGAGAACAAGGCCAACAACCGAACACAGGAGATGGAGAGAATAGTAGGGCCTGTGGGAGCTATCAGAGTTTTAATTTATATTTCATCAGTATATATTTTTTATTTTTAAAATCTAGGTTTAACCAGGAGATGCAGATGGCATTCCAATATTACTTGATTATGGATTGAAACTCTGCTATATATATATATATGTATATGTATATGTATATATATGTATATATTTGTATATATTTATACATATTTTATATGTATATATAATTTTTCTTTTAAGTATGCTATACACTCAATGTGGGGCTTGAACTCAAGATCCTGAGATCAAGAGTTGCATGCTCTACTGACTAAGCCAGCAGGTACTCTGAAAATTTGCTAATTCTAAAGATGTCAGTATGGTGAAGGCCTCTAGGATTTCAGGGACAGTTCTTAAAAAGTGGCATATCTACCAATGGAACGGTCAACTTAGGACCTGTCTTTGCAAAAGTATTCCTCTTCTACACATCTGGTCCATCACAAAGAAATCTCACTCTGCCTCCAGGCCTCCTCCAGCCCATTGTCCATCTGGATGTCAGCTCTGTCCTCATAGTAGGTAAGTTTTGTCTTGTTGCTCTGCAGTGTTCATTGCTTCCCCCCTCCTCCTTCTTGCCACAGCCCATGTGGCCCACAGGCAGTGCCCTGGCAGTGTTGGGTCCTTCATCTTCCTGGCTCTGCTCAAGCTGAGTCCCTCATTTGGAACTTCTACCCCATCTCTTTTCCTTGTCTCAGCAACTGGCCTTCAGGTCAAGCCACTTTAAGCCTCAGCCTAGCATTTACATGACCTCTCTGTGTGACAGGCACTGAGGGTCTGCTAGTGAGCAGGACAGCCTCTATGGACCTGATTCTGATAACAAAGTTAGATGTGACTCACACAAGGAAACACTAAAACAAATTGTTGTAAATAGAAAAAAAAAAGCAGGGGTGGAAATATATGAGTATAAAGAAGATAGCTGTGATCCATTCCAGCAGGCAGGAGACATTTGCCAAAAAAGTCCTTCAAACTGATAACTGGCTGATAAGGAAGGGGGGTAACAATGTTTCCAGGCAGCAAGAGTCACATGTTCTTTAAGGAATGGAAAGGAGGGAAGTGAGCTGGAGAACAGACTGAAGATGGAGGGAGGGGCAAGGGATGGGCTGCACTTGGTCTCATGTATTAGGACAAAGACCTTAGTCGTTATCTTAAGAGCAATGAGAAGAGTTTTATTTAAAATAGGAGCAACATGTTGATGCTATGCTAGTGATCCTGTTATGGTAAGACTGTTGAGGAGGAAGATTATGGTGACAGTGACGATGGTGATGATCATGTGATGATGAGGACAGTGATAACAGGGATGAAATAAGGATAAGACCGATGTGATGGTGACAGTAATGCTGACATGGTGATAATAATGGTGATGATGAAGATATGTAGATTGAAAATGAATAAACAAATAAACAGAAAGAACCAGACCTATAAATACAGAGAACAAACTGATGGTTGCCAGAGGGGATGGGGGTGGAGGAATGTGCAAAACAGGTGAGGGGAGGTACAGGCTTCCACAGAGAATATAGTCAAGGGTGTTGTAACAGCGCTGTGTGGTGACATTTGTGGGGAGCACAGCATGACATATAGACTTGTTGAATCACTAGGTTGCACACCTGAAACTAATGTAACACTGTGTGTCAACTATACTCAAAAAAACAAAAATGTAATCTAAAAAATTTAAAAAAAGATGTGTTGACTGAGATGCTGATGGAAATGGTGATGGTGGTGAAGAGTCCAGCACCAATACCTGCTAGGACGGTAGAGACAAGAGGACTGTCCTGGACACTGATGGAGCAAGGATGGAAAGAAACAACACTTAATGTGGAGTGAGACACACCAGAGTTCTGCCATCTATTTTCTGGATGCCTTTGAGAAAATGCCTTCATCTCACATCTGCCTCAATTTCCTCACCCTCAAAAAGAATCCCAAAGGTGAAACAATGTGTATAAAATTACCTGGCACCCAGTAGGTACAACTGTAAGTTTCCTTTGTTTCTCCCTGACACAGAGGCATGTAGCTAGGCATATGACGATGAGGACCTCATTCCTGCAGCCCAGTCAGGTGACACTGCCTATTGCTGAGGGACATAGTGTTGCTGCTAGGAGCCCAAGAGCTCTTGTTTAGATCATTCCCTTCAACTTGAGAGTCCTGGCTGCTGGCTGTCTATGGGAACAGCTATGTGAGGTAGAGGTTCTGCTTGGGGCTACTTCTGCCACTTCAACTGCCCACACCCTGACACACCTGAGCTTCATGCTAACACTACAGTGAGTAATTCCTGTTCTGTTGCCAACTCTGGGGGATGCAGCAATGAATACTCTGCATGTCTCGGGAAAGGCAGCTTGTACTCATCCTGAGCCTTCCCACAATGGCAAGGCACTTAACCTCCTTTGGTCTCAGTTTCCCACCTAGAAGCTGTCTTGCTGATTCAGTGTAGTGTTTCCATGATGTCATGTGCTGGTGCTTGCATGCAGTAGGTGCCCCACAGTGAGGCTGTGTGCAGTCACTTAGTTTCTCTCTCCCTTGGGGGGCAGGACTTGGGGGCCTGTCCACTTGGCAGTTTGAATTTGCATCAAGCTTTTCCATAGTTTCAGCTTATCTCCAGCTTCCTGGATGGTGCCTTCTGTCTGGTCCCTGGACAAGGGCAGTCCCAGGAGCCAGAGGCTTTTGAAATGCCACACATGGTGAAGATTTTATTTCCAAAGTGACATGTAGATTTGCTAACCTGTACTGCTCATTTTCTCTGTATCAGTATGTGGTCTCCTATAGCACCCACAACGTGTACAGACAGGCATGTTCTGACCCATACTGAGATCAGAGAATGGAGGGGAATAGAGCATTTAAAGGTGCTGATGTCACTAACCAAGAAGGGGAAGTGCTATGTCATCCCTACAGCAGTCAGCACATACTGACCTTCGAGAAAGGCTGATACCAGAGACCCCACATCCATGCTAGTCTGGATTTTTCCAGAAAGGGCAACCTGGGTGGTGCATGATTTTCAACAGTAAGGCAGGCTCCTTACTACACTTACCAGCTCATTCATCATGGGAGTTACTAACTTTCCATTTCCCTGGAGCTGTTGCCTGTCACCAGCTATCAGAAGGATTGAGCCTTCAGTTACATTTTTACTGAAGGGTTGTCATTTAATGGTTTCCCTCTCCCAGGGAATCTGTATTCTAAGACAAGCACCTGCTGAGGGCAAGACTGACAGCCAGGGACTGGCAAGGGTATCTGTAAGGCTGACAGCAGGGGGCAGCCTTACCTCCAGCCCAGCTCTAGGCATACAGGCTTCAGAGTACACCTGCAGGGCAGGGCTCTGTTCCCTCCCCAGACCTGGGGCCACTTAAGGTCTGAGGGGCGACCCCCTGGGGAGCACAGGCCCTGACAGAGGAGATAGGGAGGCAGGGTTAGCTCTCTGGCGTTGCAAATTTTCTGGAGGGAGATGTACTTTGTCAGAACAACCCTTAGAGTCTTTACCATAGTCTACCTTCAGGATGAAGTTGCTGCTCCTCCTCAAATACTGTAACAAACCCTCAAGAAAGGCATGGTCCCTGGGTTGAGTGGGAGTTAAGTGGGGGTCTCCCCTTACCTGTACCCCAGATATGTTCTATGGCAAGGCTCTATCCATGGGGCACTCTTAGGAAAGAAGCTACTTGGCAGTGACTGTCAGCACCTGTGTAATTGGATGCAGGCCTCCAGGACAGGTGTATTGTCATCATGGGCCCCCAGTGGGGTCATGGAGACCCAGAGGGGAAAAGTAATTCAGCTAAGGCTACAGTTAATCATAAGAGGCAAAGCCAGATTTCCTCTGAAGTCTTCAGCTTATGACACTGCTGAGAAAGAGAAGGGAGGCAGAAAGCAAATGCCTATGTGGTCAGAGGGCCCTTAGCTGAGGGATGAAGCAGGACTCTGGTGTGTCACTTGCTGAATATGTTCCAAGTGACATTCATGATGTGAGGCTGGGCTTCTTGTGGCTCAATGTCTGAAATTTTTGTCTCCCTCTAATCTTAAGAACATTCCGCCTGTGCTCAGGAAGTCAATAGCTCTGTAGCAGCTCCTTCCTTGGGCTCAGTATGGTGTCAAGCTGGGGCCTGGTGTGGGGCCAGAGAGGGGCTGGAGTGTGGCACAGGCAGCATGGGGTGGGGGTCCTAGGGGCATGAAGCATTTAGTGCACTCCTTCTGCAGTGAGGGCAAGGGGGTCTGTGGAGCAGAGAGGACCCAAGCCTCTGGAGAGTGTGGTAAGGTAAGGGCTAGTGTTCTGGTATTGAGCATTTACCCCAGGCTACACATTGGACTAAGTATGTAACCTCTAGGTTTTTGCAGTATTTCCATGAGGTCTGCATAGGTAGCACTCACATTTCACAGATAAGGAAACAAATGTAGAGAGATGAGCAAAGCTTCCTAAGGTTTCAAAGCCAGGATCTCAATAACAGAAAGCCTGCTTACCTGAACTGGAGCATGCCTTGTTCTTTCCCAGGCCACCCCACTGTGGGCCCCAACCAAGTGCACATAACCGTCTATACATTTCTGGATAACCTGTGATGTCCCAGCTGCTTGTGAACCTCCCATCTTCTTCTCTCTCCTGCCTTCTGCCCCTTTCCTCTAGCATCTGTGCAGCCTCTGCCAAGTGGGGTATCTGTCTTGCCACACAGGGACACCACAAGAGGGCAGCTGAATGCTCTCCCATGTGGAGTCCTGTGTAGAAGGGTTGTGGGACACACACACATTCACACATAGGGTCACCTATGTGAGCATACCCAGGCCCCTCTAGCCTGGTACCACTTCCTGAGGCCCTGTCATGTGCAGCCTCAGACGGAAGCTAGGCCTGTTCCACAGTCCAGAAATCCTAGTTCCCAGATGGCTGCTCCTTCCCTTCAGATAGGACTGCCTGACTATGACCACTGAATTCAATCCAATGTGGTGAGCATTCATTGCACACTCCCTGCTAGCCAACCAGATGGGTTTGGGGGACATCAAAATGGGGGACACTTCTCAAGAGATCAGAGATCAGTGACCAGTGAATCATGGCAATAGGCTGATCCATTTAGATTTGTTTTTTTTTCAACGTTTATTTATTTTTGGGACAGAGAGAGACAGAGCATGAATGGGGGAGGGGCAGAGAGAGAGGGAGACACAGAATTGGAAACAGGCTCCAGGCTCCGAGCCATCAGCCCAGAGCCTGACGCGGGGCTCGAACTCACGGACTGTGAGATCGTGACCTGGCTGAAGTCGGCGCTTAACCGACTGCGCCACCCAGGCGCCCCGGCTGATCCATTTAGATGTGCCCACACACATGCAGCCAGGACAGCTGACAGCTATGCATGAATGTAGAAAGCCCTGTATGAGCAGAATTTTGCTTTGTTGTTTTATTTTTGTTAAACAGTCATCCCTAAGACCTGCTCAAGCTCAACATTTTTGCAGAGGAGTAGCACCATGAGGATCCTGCAGGGGAGATCTATACCTTGGGCGGGTACAGAACCAACCGCCTGTGAGAAAGCCTGCCATTCCTGCCAGGAAACCTGGAGGTTCAGTTGGCACCCTTCCCCCTGGACACAACAGCCTGGCCAGCCTCTGACCAGCTTATCAGCAGGCCACGTTAGCCAGCAACACCTCCTAAACCTTGGGGACCTCAGGGTGCCTGTCTCCGTGCTGTCTCCATCCTGTCTTTCATGGCCACCATGCTGCACACCTACCTGGCAGTTGGTTATCCTTTGTGCTGCTTCTCCTTCATGTCCTGTGAGGCTGTCCAGAAAGTGGTGGCCCTCATCTGGCTGCTGGCCTAATTCTTCCCTACATGTCTCATTTGGCTTAGCAAGCAGCAAGATGCCAGTTTAGAGAAACAAGGGGCCTTATGCATCCTGCAGCTGACCCTGTGCAATGAGCCAGGCTGTGGCCCCCTGGTCACTATTACCCACACCTACATTTTATGCATTCACTTTCTATGCACAGGTCTCATCACCTACTGCTTCTGGAGGATCTATGCAGAGACCAGGACTTCAGGCATCTGGGTCCAGGGCTATTCCTGGGCCATAGGCACCCTGCTCATCCATACAGTGCTACTCATACTGTACGTTAGCCCTGTTATGGTGTTTTGCCTGGATATCATGCTAACCAAGTACAACCACATTGATGCCAAAACTCATGTGTGGCTCATGGCAGCCAACAGCGAGGTGCTTATGATGCTCCTCGTGCCATGCTCCCATACCTGTATACACTCCACTACTGGTAGCTGTTGGGGATGGTCGGGGGCCACTTCTCCTCCAGGAGGCACAGTGACATCTTCACCATTTTTAAGAGCTACAAATTTCACAGTTTGGCAAGCTGAGGTTAAAAATTATATGTTGGATGCATCAGTGTTCAATTATCATCAACTCCAGAGAACTGTAATATACTTGTGCAACAGGACCTTTAAGATGACCTCAGCATTCAACATTTCAAAAGTTTTTAAGTAGGGGCGCCTGGGTGGCGCAGTCGGTTAAGCGTCCGACTTCAGCCAGGTCACGATCTTGCGGTCCGTGAGTTCGAGCCCCGCGTCAGGCTCTGGGCTGATGGCTCAGAGCCTGGAGCCTGTTTCTGATTCTGTGTCTCCCTCTCTCTCTGCCCCTCCCCCGTTCATGCTCTGTCTCTCTCTGTCCCAAAAATAAATAAACGTTGAAAAAAAAAATAAAAAAATAAAATAAAAAAGTTTTTAAGTAGAGAAAGCTAACTTCTCACTGAAGCCCTACCTGAAAATTGAAGCAAGTAAAATGACTCAGCAGAGCTCTGATCAAAGTGAAGCTGAGGCCAGATCTGTGCCTTTCCAATGGTTTCCCCCATACCCTCCAAGGCCACTGACAAAGCATGTTGCTGACAAACACACAGAAACCAAAAGATTACTGAAAGTAATCTGAACCTGAAGTGTAAGCAAGCAGATTTGCTGAATCTGGGACCAGGAACCTCCATTTGGGTAGCTTCTCAGGATGTGGGAGGGAGGAGAGCAAACCTAGGACCCATCTATACCAGGGAGTGTCATGAAGACATCTATAAAGCTGGAACCCCAAACGATTATAGTCTCAGAACAAGGATATATGACAACTAACAAACAGCAAGGACTTTACTGCCTTGATATTGGTGCTGTGCAGAAGAGGAAGAAAATTCCTCAAGAATTCTTAAATAGAAGCTACCCTTCAGACAGGACTAGAACTAGGTTTCAAAATATTTTTGTGGTCAACAAACCTCATACTGTGGTTGATGTGGCTCTTCTGTAGGACTAGAGCTTCAGCTCATGCTTCAAAGAATTTCCCTGGTAAAAGAATGCCAAAGAAAATGAATTGCATGTAGTCAAAACTCACAAAATCACACAAAAGAATAAGGTACCATGAAAGAAAGTGAGAAGAAAAAAGATAGCAGCAGTATACTCCATCCAGCTCCTTGAACTGTCAGACACTTGGCTAATACAAAAATGTTCAATGTTTGTTTGTTTGTTTGTTTGTTTGTTTTTAAGTAGGCTCCATGCCCAGTGTGGGGCTTGAACTCATGGCCCTGAGACCAAGAGTCACACGTTCTACTCACTGAGGCAGCCAGGTACCCCTCAATATGTTTTAAGACATGAAAAATGACATGGGCATATGAATAAAGAGTAATACATTTTTACAATAACTGAGAAGATTAGGGAAAAAAATTAAATAGAACTTCTAGAAATAAAAATATTTACATAATAATTAGAATTGGAAAAGATGGGTTATATTTAAAATGGGTTAAAAAGTATAGTATGCAGCAGATTCTTCATCACAGCTAATTTTGAACTCTCCGAAGTTATGTTAATAAATCTTTTATGCAATACAAAAAAAGTATATTAGACACAACTGAAGAGATATTTTGAAATCTGGAAGATAGGTTTAAATAAATGATCTAAAATTCAGCCTAGAGTGACAAAGAAATAAAAAAATATAAATGAGAGATTAAGAGACATTGTATTTAGAATAGAAAAGACTGACATCTAAGAATACAATGGAGGAAGACAACGTGGAAAGGAAAATACTTAAAGACATAATATCTGATAATTTTTCAGATGTTTGAAAGATATCAAACCTCAGACCCAAGAACTCTTAACTAGTTACAAATACTACAGATGACAAATAATCCACCTGAAGCACATCATGTGAAACTGCAGGGAACTGAATACAAAGACAAGCTATTTAAAGCAGGTAGAGATAAGAGACAAAAGAATAACAATTTAAAAGACAGCTGACTTCTGACAAAAACAGCAAAAGTCTGATGTGATGAGAGAAATAACTGTTGATCTGGAATTCTACACATGGGAAAACAATCTTTTCAGAAAGCAAAATAAAAATCATTATAGAACACAAAACCCAAAAGACATTATTCTTAACAGTGCACATTAAAGAAATTTTAAAGGATATATTTCTGGCAGATGGAAAATTATTCCACATGGATGATTTGAGGTGCATGAAAAAAATGGTGAGGAATAAACATTGAAATCTATGTGCATAAATCTGAACAGTCATGGTCTGGTTGGCTGTATGAAAGCAATAAAAATGTCTAATTAGGGGGTTAAAAAAAGTATCATACAAAAATATCATATGAATGGGATGGTATAATTGCACACAAATCATTCTAAAGTTCTAGCAGTCTTCAGGACGAGGGTAGAAATATTAATCTAAGACTTTGTTAAGCAAGTATGTTAAAATACCCAAGATAACCACTAACAGAGTAGGCAAAAAGAGGAAAGCTTTCAAAAAAATCTATGGAACAAATACAATGAGTAAGAGAAAACAGAAATCATCTAAAATAAAGCAAGAAAGGAAAAACTATATAGAAAAGTCAAGAAAAATAGCATAAAATAATATGATAGAATCCAAACAACTAGTTTAAATGTACAAAAACAATACATTTAAATTGACTAAAATTTGATGATGGGTAGACAATATTGTCAGTTTTCTTTTAAATCAGATATATGTCATTTATAAAAGATAGCCCTAAATAAATAGCAGAGAACAGCTGGAAGTAAAAAGAACAGAAAAAGATACAGAAAGCAAATGCTCATTAAATGTAAGCTAACATAAGACAGAAAGTAGACTTTCAAGCAAGAAAAGCATTACTAAAAAAGCTCATTGCATAATGATATGAGGCCCAGTTTATCAGGACAAAAAAATAACACAGAATAACACAGAATAACAGAGCAAAATTGATAAAGTCATGAGGAGAAATGAATAAATCAACCCTCATAAAGAATTTGGGGATCATTTCTCCTTAATTGGTAGATCAAGCAAGCAAAATAAACAAGGATATTGAATTTTGAACAACACAATTGACAAGCTTGACCCAATGGACAAATTTAAAATATGACACTCAACAATTGGCGAATATATAGGATATCTAAACGTCTGAAATTATTAAGAAAATTGACCACATGCTACCCACAAAGCAAATCTAAGTAAATTTCAAACAATTGAAATTCTTGTGCAGACCACGTCTTCTGAGTCCAGTGCAATTAAGTTAGAAATAAATATGAAAAATATAATTAAAATATGCTTGGAAATTTATTTTTTTTCAATATATGAAGTTTATTGTCAAATTGGTTTCCATACAACACCCAGTGCTCATCCCAAAAGGTGCCCTCCTCAATACCCATCACCCACCCTCCCCTTCCTCCCACCCCCCATCAACCCTCAGTTTGTTCTGTTTTTAAGAGTCTCTTATGCTTTGGCTCTTTCCCACTCTAACCTCTTTTTTTTTCCTTCCCCTCCCCCATGGGTTTCTGTTACGTTTCTCAGGATCCACATAAGAGTGAAACCATATGGTATGTGTCTTTCTCTGTATGGCTTATTTCACTTAGCATAACACTCTCCAGTTCCATCCATGTTGCTACAAAGGGCCATATTTCATTCTTTCTCATTGGCACATAGTACTCCGTTGTGTATATAAACCACAATTTCTTTATCCATTCATCAGTTGATGGACATTTAGGCTCTTTCCATAATTTGGCTATTGTTGAGAGTGCTGCTATAAACATTGGGGTACACGTGTCCCTATTCATCAGTACTTCTGTATCCCTTGGGTAAATTCCTAGCAGTGCTATTGCTGGGTCATAGGGTAGGTCTATTTTTAATTTTTTGAGGAACCTCTACACTGTTTTCCAGAGTGGCTGCACCAATTTGCATTCCCACCAACAGTGCAAGAGGGTTCCCGTTTCTCCACATCCTCTCCAGCATCTATAGTCTCCTGATTTGTTCATTTTGGCCACTCTGACTGGCGTGAGGTGATATCTGAGTGTGGTTTTGATTTGTATTTCCCTGATGAGGAGCAACGTTGAGCATCTTTTCATGTGTCTGTTGGCCATCCGGATGTCTTCTTTAGAGAAGTGTCTATTCATGTTTTCTGCCCATTTCTTCACTGAGTTATTTGTTTTTCAGGTGTGGAGTTTGGTGAGCTCTTTATAGATTTTGGATACTAGCCCTTTGTCTGATATGTCATTTGCAAATATCTTTTCCCATTCCATTGGTTGCCTTTTAGTTTTGTTGGTTGTTTCCTTTGCTGTATGCTTGGAAATTTAAAAGCCATGATCTAAGCAACTCATGGACCAAAAACCAGTTCATTAATATTGGAACTTAGAAAATGTTTAGAATTGAATAACAATAAAATATTAAATATCAAAAATTTTGACATGTGAGCAGAATTTAGAGGACAATACATAATCATATATGCTCTATCCAAAAGGAAAAAGTCTCAAAATTAATGAGCTAGTATCCAAATTAAGAAACTGAAGATAAAACATGTATGTTATCAGTTAGCAATGGCTGTGTCTCATCAGGATTTTGCAGATGGAATCCTGAAAAGGGAGGATTGTCCTGGATTATCTGCCTGGGCCCAATGTAATCACAAAGATTCTTACAAAGAAGTAAGGAAACAGGAGGATAGCAGGAGATGTGATGATGGAATCACAAGCCAGAGAGGGGGAACTGTTTGAAGATGCTATACTGTTGGCTTTGAAATGGAGAAGCGGCCATCTTCCACAGAATGTGGGAGGTTTCTAAAAGGTAGACAAGAAAAGAAAATAGATTCTCCCTTATGATCTCCAAAAGACACTTCAATTTTAGTTTAGTAAGACCCATGTTTGACTTCTGATCTTCAGAACTGTAAGATAATAAATTTGTATTATTTTTAACAACTAAGTTTTGGTAATTTGTTACAACTGCAATAGGAAAATAATACAGTGGGTTTGGTTATGGATGGCTCTTCTCTGCTCCCCATAGTGTCACATCTACCACAGATTAACCTGGGCAGTTCACATGGCAGTGGAAGTTTCAAGGGAGGGGAAGTACTCAGAGACTTGGAACAAGCACACCATTACTTCCAACACATTCTGTTGGATAAAGAACTGCACCACCCCACAGTCAAGGGATGAAACAACAGACTCTACCTCCTGATGGGAGAAGCTCCAAATCACATTACAAGGGACAAGGATACAGGGAGGGTTACTATAGCAATTTAAAGCCATTTTGGAAAATAACAAGGTTGAAGATGCCCTACTCTATAATCCAGGATTTACATTTCAAGATACAGTCCCTAGAGAAACATTTGTCAGGTATTTTGTGTTCACGGCAGCACTGCTACTATAGCTAAAAATGGAAAATGACACCAATGGCCAGGAAAAAAAGAATGGGTAAATGCATTATGGAATATTCATACAACAGAACACTATACAGCATTGAAAAGTGAACAAAGAGCGTACACATTAACATTGGTGAATCTCATAAGGATATTGTTGCTGGAAAAAGCAAGTGACAGAAGAATACATATTTTCCAGTTTCATTTCTATAAAGCAGAAGGAAATGGAGAAGATTAAACAACATGAAGTTTACCAATACATGCTTATGTTTGGAAAGTATAAAAGAGAATGTGATTAACACAAAATTCAGAAAAAAGACTATATGTGGGAAGGAAGAAGATGTCACTGGAGATAACAGGGATTTTCTAAATTATGTTTAATATATTTTATAAGCAGGGTCCACAGTATTTGTTCCATTTCTTATATTTAAAATTGCATAGAACTTATACATACTGTTTAACATATGCTGTGTTAAACAAAAGAATTAATAAAATACGTGACCTACAGCCTTTCCTTCTTCAGCTCTCCCACCTTTCTACCTCCCTTTGTATATGAGAAGGTAAAGACCTAGAGAGGATAAGGAATGTGGTCAAGAAAACAAGCATTTCTAGGGCAACTGTAACTGGCTGTTACTGGCCCAGAGATGAGCATGTATATTAACTTTCCCATTAATGGCAGGGAAGTCTTGGACAATGGGACACAGATTTTCTCATTTGTAGGCTCAATGGAAGCCATCTGTGGACACCTGGATGCGAGAGCTCTGCACTCTCTCGATATGTTTTGGGAAGTTAGAACATCCAGATTCTGCTTCCCCTCCCTTACAGTTTGTCCTGCCAGTGGTGGGCTTGTTTGGTGGGATGTCCCCAACCCATACATGGAAACAGGAGCCAGTGATGACAGCAGAAGAGCCAGGTCCATGCTGGGTGGTCAATGTGCAAGCCACAGCCTCACCTTGCCAGGAGCAGAGGAGGTACTATGGTTTGGGCTGGGTTATGGCTACATGGCCTCTGTGTCTTGTTCTGCAGGGCTGTTGAAAATTCTGAGACCTACTCAAAATTTTTCAGTGCAGTCTTTTCTCTGGATGAACCAGTCAGAGGACAGTTCTGTTGCTGGCGACTAAGAACATGAACTTATACAGAATTTGGTCCAGAAAGTGGGGGTGTTATAAATTATGGGTTTAAGCAACAACAAAGAAGCCTTGAACTCATAGAAAGCCCTGTCCTGAATATTCTACATCATACACTGGACAATTATTTCTACCAATTGATAGGTTTAACATTATACCAATCCATACTTACAGCAATGTTGCTTTGGGAAAAAGAAATAGTGAACAAAGATAAAGGAACAGGGAATATTCGGAAAAAGAAGACTAATGAGTGGGCACTAGTCATAGCAGAGACATAAAACAATGTGGTACTAGCACATGAACTGTCAGAAGAACAGAACAAAATAGAAAGTCCAGAAGTAGTTCTAAAACATATGGCATGCAGGTTAGTAAGCTATTGTCCCCCTGCAAAAATTCCCACCCTTTATACTTATCTTTGTGATGCTGGAGCTGGGCTCTCAAGCCACACTCTCCTTTGCCCGCTCGTCTCTTGTTAAACTCTGTCCAAAAGGGTCCTAGAGAGAGAATGGAGGGCACAAGGAGGAATAAAATACTGACCCTTCCAGTTTTGCTCCCTGTTCTTGTCTGCATCACCTCAATAATAGCCCTTTACCTCAGCAGTAACAATTGGTTCCAGTTTCCTCTCTTGGATTCTCTCTCTTTGTGTCCCTCAGAAGTATCATCATCAGACAGCACCTCTTCCTCTGAGAGTCTGAGTTTCAGTGACACAAAACCTCTTCACTGAGCTTCTAGGTCTGGTAACCCCAATCACTTCCCTTTGTTCCCAATCCTAGATAAGATAAAATAATATGATAAGATAATATAGATGGTAAATGGATGCTAGATAGATAGATGATAGATAACAGATAGATAGTAAAGGCATCATTCTATATCAGTGAGAAATGATGAATTATTCAATTATTTTAGGACACCTGGGAGGCCATCTAGCTTTAAAAACAATCTCACATGAAAGAAATATTTAAATATAAAAATAAAGCCATCAAAGGCAGTAGAAAGCCTTCTTAAATGGGATATAGAACACAGAAGTGTTACAAGGAAATATTAATTGATTTACTTATCTAAAGCTATAAAACTCTACAGAAGGGAAAAATACCATAAGTAAAGTCAAAAGACAAATCAAAAGTTGTGACAAAATACTTGCTACTGATCTCAAAAATGAGTGGTTTCCTTAAAATATAAGGTCCAGGGGCGCCTGGGTGGCTCAGTTGGTTGAGCGTCTGACTTCAGCTCAGGTCATGATCTCATGGTCCATGGGTTCAAGCCCTGCGTTGGGCTCTGTTAATGACAGCTCAGAGCCTGGAGACTGCTTCGGATTCTGTATCTCCCTCTCTCTCTGCCCCTCCCCAACTCACGCTCTATCTCTGTCTCTCAAAAATGAATAAACATTAAATATATATATAAAAATATATATATAGTCCATAATATATATAGTCTATAATATATATATATAATATATACATATGTATATGTATTATATAGTCCATAAGTTTAACCCCAAATCACACAATTAAAAACTGCTGAAAAACATATACCCGGTGCACATAAAAGAAACTAGTCAAGTCTTATGAGTTTTTGAAAAGGTGATTCACTACACTAATACAATAGACATGGAAAATAAAACAATGACATAACATTTTCCACTTCTTTTTTAAATTTTTTTTTTTCAACGTTTATTTATTTTTGGGACAGAGAGAGACAGAGCATGAACGGGGGAGGGGCAGAGAGAGAAGGAGACACAGAATCGGAAACAGGCTCCAGGCTCTGAGCCATCAGCCCAGAGCCTGACGCGGGGCTCGAACTCACGGACCGCGAGATCGTGACCTGGCTGAAGTCGGACGCTTAACCGACTGCGCCACCCAGGCGCCCCCATTTTCCACTTCTTGAATTGATAAAAATTCACCTTTTGGGATGAGCACTGGGTGTTGTATGGAAACCAATTTGTCAATAAATTTCACATATTAAAAAAAAAAAAAGAATACCTTTTTTTTGACGACTGTGATAAGCATGGGTTGTAAGATTATAAATTGTTCTAAACTCTAGGGAGGGCAATTTGCAGTAACTAACAATGTTTAAAATTCACACAATAATAACGCTGTGTGATAGACACCATGTCATCTTTCCCATTTACAGATTAGGAAAGTCAGACACAGAGAGAGAAGTTAAGTACCTTCTCCAACATCACACATCTAATAAGTAGTAGAATTGGGATTCAAACTCAGGCAGTCTGGTGTTAAATCACATGCTCACAAATCTTAGCCCATATGAGCGTTTTTACTCATACACCTGACCCAGGATTCTGTTCCTAGTTATTTATCCTACACTTATCATTGCACATGCATATTTTCTTTAGTTAATTGAGATATCATTGACATATAATATTGTATATGTTTAAGGTGTACAATATGTTGATTAGATACATTTATATATTGCAATATGATCACCAATATAGCTTTAACTAACACCACTGACACAACACATAATTATCATTTCTTTATTATGATTAAAACATTTCAGATCCAGTCTCTTAGCAATTTTGAGGTATATAATACAGTACTGCTATCTGTAATCATTATGCCATGCAAAACTCTAATCTTCCAGTTGCAATATTGAATCCTTTAACAATTTTCTATGCTATATCTACTCTCCATTTGTATGAACTTGCCTTCTTTGAATTCTATGTGTGAGTGACGTACAGTTTTTGTCTTTCTCTGTCCAGCTTATCTTACTAAGCATGATGCCTTCAAGGTCCATTCATGTTGTTATCAATGGTACAATTTTCTTCTTTTTTATGGTTGAATAATATTTCATTGTGTGCATATGTATATATACATCTTCTTTTTCTGCTTGGGTTATTTCCATCAATAATGCTGAAGTAAACATAGAGATGCAGATATCTTTTCAATATCCTGTTTTCATTTCCTTTAAATACATACTCAGATGTGGGATTGGTGAATCATTTGGTAATTCTATTTTTAGTTTTTTGAGAACCTCAAAAACCCATACTGTTTTCCATAGTGGCTATATCAATTTGCATTCCAACCATCAGTGTACAGTGTTCCCTTTTCTCCATTTCCTTGCCAACTTGTTATCTCTTGTCTTCTTGTTGATAGCCATTCTGACAAGTGTGAGGTGATATCTCATTGTGGTTTTGGCATCCGTTCCCCTGATAATTAGCAATGTTGAGCACCTCTTCATGTAGTTGTTGGCCATTTGAATGTCGTCTTGGAAAAATTTCTATTCAGTTTCTCTGCCCATTTTTCAATCCAATTGTTTGGTTTTTGTCATTGAGTTGTAGGAGTTGTTTATTTTTTAATATATCTTGGATATTAACATGTTATTAGATACAGATTTGCAAATATTTTCTCCCCTTCTCTAGGTTGCCTTTTCATTTTGTCGATTGCTTCTTTTTCTATGTGTAAGCTTTTTAGTTTGATGTAGTCTCACTCATTCATTTTTGCGTCTTGTTTCTTGTGCTTTTGGTGTGTTAACTAAAAAATCATTGTGATGAGGTTCTTCCCTATGTTTTCTTCTGATATTTTTATGGCATCAGGAATTATGTTTGTTTTTAACCCATTTTGAGTTAATTTTTGTGAATGGCTTAAAATAAGGTTCCAATTTCTTTTTTTTCTGCGTTTGATTACCCAGTTTTCCTAACACCATTTGTTGAAGAGACTATCCTTTCCCCATTGAGTATTCTCGTCTCTCTTGTCAAATAATAAATGGCCATATAAGTTTGGATTTATTTCTGGGCTCTTCATTCTGTTCCATTGGTCTTTATTATGTTGAGGTATGTTCTTTGTACACCCAATTTGTTGAGAATTATTTTTATCATAAAGGATGTTGTATTTTGTCAACAGATTTTTCAATCATTTATTGAAATGATTATATTATTTTTTCTTTTATTCTATTAATGTAGCTTATCACATTGATTAATTTGTGTATGCTGAACCATGCTTGCATTCCAAGGATAAATCCTACCTGGTTATGGTGTATGATTCTTTTAATATGTTATTGAAATCAGTTTGCTAATATATATATTTTTTAATTGAGAGAGAGAGAGAGAGAGAGAGAGGAGAATGTGAGTAGGGAGGTATGGGGAGGGAGGAGAGAGAATCTCAAGCAGGCTTCACACTTAGCGAGGAGCCTCATGAAGGGCCTGATCCCATGATCTGGGGATCATGACCTGAGACGAAATCAAGAGTGGAACATTCAACTGACTGAGCCATCCGGGCACCCCTAGTTTACTATTTTTTTGCAAATGTTTGTATCTATATTCATCAGGAATTTAGTTTTCTTTTCTTGTAGTGTCTATATCTGGGTTTGGTATCAGGATAATGCTGCCTTTTAAAGTAAGTTAGGGAGGGTCCCCTCTTCTTCAATTTTTTGGAAGAGTTTAATAAATATTGGGGTTAATTTTCTTTAAATGTTTAGTAAACTTACCAGTGGTTTTGAACACTTCCGTGCTAGGAGTTTTTTGAATACTTATTCAATATACTTAGTCTGCTCAGGTTTTCTATTTCTCCCTGATTCAGTTTTGATAGAATATACATCTCTAGGAATTTTTCCAATTCTCCTCGGTTATCCAATTCACTGGTATATAATTGTTCATAGAAGTCTCTTATAATCCTATGTAGTTCTGTGGTATCAGTTATAATATCTCCTCTTTCATTTAGAATTTTTTCTAAGTTTATTTATTTATTTTGAGAGAGAGTGAGAGTGGGAGGGGCAGAGAGAGAGGGAGAGAGAGAGAGAATCCCAAGCAGGGTCTGCGCTGTCAGTACGGAGCTGAACACAGGGCTTGAACTCACAAACTGTGAGTGAAATCGTGACCTGAGCCAAAATGAAGAGGTGGACACTTAATTGTATTGAGCCATCCAGGCACCCCCATTTCTAATTTTATTCATTCGAGGCTTCTTGCTTTTTTTCTTAGTTTTGCTAATGGTTTGTTAATTTTTTTCACCTTTCAATAAAACCCATTCTTTGTTTTATTCATCATTTCTATTGTTTTTCTGATCTCTATTTCATTTATTTCTGCTCTGATCCTTATTATTTCCTTCCTTCTGCAAACTTTGGGCTTAATTTGTTCTTTTTTTTTCTAGTTCCTTAAAGTGTAAAGTTAAGTTGTTTGAGACCTTTCTATTCTCTTACTATATGCATTTGTTGCTATAGATTTCCCTCTCAGAGCTGCTTTTGCAGGATCTCGTAGGTTTTGGTGTGTTGTTTTTATTTTCATTTGTTTTGAGAATTTTAAATTTCCATTTTGATTTTTTTATGCATTGGTTGCTCAGGTGTGTGCTGTTTAGTTTCCACATGCTTTAAAAATTTCCAGCTTTCCCCTTCTTGTTGATTTCTAGTCTCATGCCATTGTGGTCAGAAAAGATCAGTGGTATGATCTTTTCAATCTTCTTAAATTTGCTGAGGTTTTCTGTGTTACCTATCATATGATCTATCCTGGAGAATGTTCTGTGTGCACCTGAGAAGAATGTGTGTTCTGCTGCTGTTGGATGGAACGTTTTATAGATGTCTGTTAGGTCCATTTTGACTAATGCATGGTTAAGTTCAATGTTTCCTCATTGATTTTTTATGTTTGGATGATCTATTCATTGTTGAAAGTGGGATATTGAAGGCCTCTACTATTACTGTATTGTCTGTTTCTCCCTTCAGATCTGCTAGTATTCAGTTTATATATTTAGGTGTTCTGATGTTGGGTATGTATATATTTATGATTGGTATAGCTTCTTGATGTATTGACCCAATTATCATTATATAATGATCTTCTTTGTCTCTTGTTACCTTTTATGGCTTAAAGTCTATTTTATCTAAATATAGTTACCCCACTTTTGTTCTATTTGCCTGGTTGTTTTTTTTTATTCCTTCCCTTTGAGCCTACATGTGTCCTGAAAGCTGAAGTGAGTCTCTTACAGGCAGTATGTGAGCTGGTCTTGTGTTTTTAGCCACTCCAGCACTTGTGCCTTCTGACTGGTGAATTGGGTTGTTGTTGAGTTACTAACGCTATCTTGTTCATTGCTTTCTGATGCTATGTAGTTTCATTGTTTCTTCTTCCCTCTGTTTCTGCCTGCTTTTGTAAATTGGTGATTTTCTGTGGTGGTGTGCTCTGTTTCCCCTTTCTTTATTTTTTGTGAATCTACTCTAGGGTTTTGCTTTGTGATGATCCTGAGGCTTACATAAGACATATCATAGATAAAACAGTCCTTTTTAAGCCAATAGTAACTTAACTTTGATCACCTGTTAAAAAATTCACCTTTTAATCCACTGCTTTTATTTTTGATATCACTTTTACTTCTTTTTATATTGAATTCATTAACAAAGTATAGTAGCCATAATTATTTTTAATACTCTTCCCCTCTGACTTTCAAACTATAGTTAAGTGGTTAACATACCATTCTATTACAAATTATCATTTCCTAAATCTGATTGCATATTTACCTTTACAAGTGTGCTATATACTTTCATATGTATGAAACACTCCCAAGCAAGCAAAATACACAAATCAATAAAATATGATACACCATATTAATAGAATGAAAGAAAAATCATATGGTCACTTCAATAGATGCAGTAAAAGCATTTGACAGAATTCAATGTCTTTTCAGGATCAATATGCTCAATAAATGGATATAAAAGGGTATACTTCAATAAAAGCCATATATGACAAGCACACAGCTAACATCATACTCAACAGTGAAAGGCTGAAAACTTTTCTGCTAAGACCAGGAATAAGACAACTTTCACCACTCCTAATTCAACATTGTACTGGAAACTATAGGCAGAGCTATTAGCTGAGGAAAAGAAAAAAGAGAAATCCAAACTGGAAAGGAATATGTAAAACTGTCATTGTTTCCAGATGATGTGATATACATAGAAATTCCTAAGACTCCACCAAAACATTGTTGAACTAATAAACAAATTTAGTAAAGTTGAAAGATGCAAAATCAACATACAAAAATCAGTTGCATTTCTCTATGCTTACAATAATCTGAAAAAGAATTAAATAAAATAATTATATTTGTAATATTATCAAAAACAATACAATACCTAGGAGTAAATTTAACTAAAGAGGTAAAAGATTTGTACACTGAAAACTACAAGACATTGATGAAAGATATTGAAGATAGAAATAAATGGGAAAATATTCCAAGTTTGTGGAGGAAGAATTAATATTGTTCAAAGGTCCATACTATCCAAAGTCATCTATAGATTTAATGCAATCTTTATCAAAACTCTAATGGCACTTTTTAATGGAAACAGAAGAAACAATCCTAAAACTCCAAAAAGACCACAAAAGACCCTGAATAGCACAAATCCTGAGAAAGAACAAAGCTGGAAGCATCACACCTCCTGATTTCAAATTTTATGCCAAAGTTGTAGTAATCAAAATAGCATAGTACTATAGCATAGCATAGCTGTAGTAATCAAAATACCATAGCATATTTATAGACTATGAATAGTCTTTTCAATAAACTGTATATGCACATGCAGAAAAAAGAAACTGAAGCCCTATCTTAGATTACTTATAAAAATTAACTCAAAATGGATTAAAGACTTAATATATTTAAGACCTGAAATTATAAAACTCATAAAAGAAAAGACAAGGGAAAAAGCTGTCTTGGTCTTGGCAATGAATTTTAAAATATGACACTAAAATCATAAGCAACAATAGCAAAAATAAAGTGCAACTACATTAAACTAAAAATCTTCTGCACTGCACAACAAAAGAAACAATCAACAAAATGTAAAGGGCATCTATGGAATGAGAGAAAATATTCACAAACTCTCTATGTGATAAGGGGCTAATATCCAAAGTATATAAAGAACTCATACAACTCAGTAACAACAACAACAACAAAACAATTGATTAAAAAATAGGCAGAGGAACTGAACAGATATTTTTTCCAAAGAAGACTTCTAAATGGCCAAAAAACATGAAAAGGTGTTCAACATCACTAATTATCAGGGAAATGCACATCAAAACCACAAGATATTACCTCACAATTGTTAGTATTGCTATTATCAAAAGAACAAGAGACCACAAGTGTTGGAGAGACCGTGAAGAAAATATAATCTTTGTATGTGGTTGTTGGGAATGTAAATTGATTTATCCGCTATGAAAAAAAGAATGGAGGTTCATCAAAAAATTAAAAATAGAATTTCTTATGATCCAGCAATTCCACTTCTGGGTATATATCCAAAGGAAATGAAATCACTATCTCAAAGAGATGTCTGCACCCTCATGTTTCATTCCAGCATTATTCATAATAGCCAAGACTTGGCAATAACCTTAGTGTCCATCAATGGATGAATGGATAAATAATATGTACATGTATATACATGTACATATACATATACATATTTCATTCCAGCATTATTCATAATAGCCAAGACTTGGCAATAACCTTAGTGTCCATCAATGGATGAATGGATAAATAATATGTACGTGTATATACATGTACATATACATATACACACATATATACACACAAACATAATAGAATATGATTCATCTATAAAAAAGGAAGGAAATCCTGCCTTTTGTGACAACATGGACCTATCTTGAGGGCTAAGAGAAATAAGTCAGACAAAGACAAATACTATATGATTTCATTTGTATGTAGAATCTAAAAAAGCTGAATTCATAGAAGTAGAGAGTGGAAGGGTGGTTGGCAGGGGATGGTGGGGGGAGAAATGGGGAGATGTTGACCAAAGGATGAAACTTCCAGCATAAGATGAATAAGTTTGGGGATCTACTGTACAACATAATGACAATAATTGACAATACTGTATTATATACTTGAATATTCCTAAGAGAGTAAACTTCAAATGTTACTACAACACCCTAATATTGAGGAGGGATGTTTTGCCATATATACATGTATCAAATAACCAGGTTGTATGCCCTAAACTTCCATATGGATATGTCAGTAATACCTCAATACAGCTGGGAAAAAAAAGACAATCCAATTTAAAAATACATAAAGGACTTGAACAGACAGTTCTCCAAAGAATATATACAAATGGCTGATAATCACATGAAAGATTTCTTACCATCACTAATCATTAAGGAAATGCAAGTCAAAGCCATGATGAGATACTATTTTATATTCATTAGGATGACTATTAATTGAAAAACAACAAAATCATGGAAAATAGCAAGTATTGGTAAGGATGTAGAGAAATGGAGAACTTTGGAATTGCTAGCAGGAATGTAGTAAAAAGTACAATGTTCCTCAAAAAATTAAACATAGAATTACCATTACGATCAAATAATTCCACTTCCAGGAATATACTCAAAAGACCTGAAAGCTGAAACTTGAACAGATATTTATATACCAATGTTTATGGCAGCATTTTTCACAATAGACAAAAGGTGGAAACAACTCAAATGTCTATCAATGGAAGAATGGATAAAGCAATGTATTCAGCCTTAAGAAGAAATGAAATTTTGATACATATTACAACATGGATGAATCTTGAAAACCTTAAGCTCAGTGAAATAAACCAGACACAAAAGGATAAATATTGTATAATTCCCTCATTAAGAGTTACCTAGAACAGTCAAATTCACAGAGAACGAAAGTAAAATAGAGGTTACCCCCAGCTAGGGAGAGAAGGATGAGTTTTTGCTTAGTTCGTAGAGTTTTTGTTGAGGTGATAAAAATATCTTGGCAATGGCTAGAGGTGATGGTGCACAACCATGTGAATGTACTTAATGATGCTGAATTGTCCACCTAAAACATATTGGAATGGAAAATTCAATGTTATATATATTTTACCAGAATTTTAAAAAAGAAAAAGAAACAAACTGTGTTCAATTTTTTTAAATGGAAGTTTTACAATATAGATGGATTTTGTGCTCACTTCTGCAGAACATGTACTAAAATTGGAATGATACAAAGAAGATTCGCATTGCCCGTGCACAAGGATGTCATGCAGATCCATGAAGTATTCCATATTTTAAATAAAACAAAATACAGATAGCTTTGAAGAACAAGAAACCACCAAGTCATTTCAGTAGGCCACATCATGTGAATGTACTCTCTAATGTGCGTTTGTTTGAGATTGGGGAGAACAACTTTCTGCAGGAGAACTAGCCTGAGTACTAGAGTTCCTCCTCCTCACCCAGATACCTACTCCAAATTGTGGCCCTTGAAGCATTTCTTCTCCAAGTTGACAGTCCCAGCCCTGCCAGCCTTCCTAGGATCCCATTGTCTCGTTTCCCAGTCTTCTCTGATGTAGGATCCATAAGGAACTACTGAGTTCAGGCTGCAAACCTGGATTCTTGAACCATGACCAATGCAGTTTACAGATCAGCACCTACGTATTGTATTTGTGTTCAGTCAACTGAAATCTTTTGGGTCTTTCAGAAAGCAAGGGTTATGGCCAGAAGGTCTGAGACCCGCTGGCCAATCAAGAGGACAGGGAGCAAGGTCAGAGAACCCTAAGGGCTCATGCCAGGGATGAAAAGAGTTACAGCCATGGCCCACAAATGTTGTGAGGTCTGATAAGAAAACTAAGTGTGTTATAAAAATTACATAAAGGAAGTTTACAATAGGACACTATTAAAGAAAAATCATCAGTAGTTTCTGAACTGGGAAATCTTGCTGTGAAAGATCATTCCAGGGGATCCTTGGAGAAGACCTGATCCCATATCTTTGGGAAAGAAAAAAATTATATATTATAAATTATACACATAGTTTGTTTTGTTACCTAAAAGTATATTTTATATTATTTAAAAATTTTTTCTAATGTTCATTTATTCTTGAGAGAGAGACAGAGACAGAGCATGAGCATAGGAGAGGCAGATACAGAATCCAAAGCAGGCTCCAGGCTCTGAGCTGTCAGCACAGAGCCTGATGCAGGGTTTGAACCCACAAGCTGTGAGATTATGACCTGAGCTGAAGTCGGACACTCAACCGACTGAGCCACCCACCTGCCCCTAAAAGTAAGGATGTTTTAAAATTCTCTGAAAGGATGAGAGTAGATGGCTTAGAATAGCTCTCATTGGCCCAAGGGTGACAGGTTCAGATGGAAAAGAGCAATTATCACCCACTGGAAGAAGTTAAGCCCATAATTATCCTCAAAACAGGAGAAAATTAAGAAAAATATAAAGTCCCTGTAATGCAGAAGATGGAAGATCCTAACAGAAGAAAGTAACGTTTGTTAACTTCAGCTAGTGAGGACTGTGGAGTCTGTGGGAGTCCTCCTCTTGATTCAGGGTGTATGTGGCGATGAAACATAGACCAGCCTTTGTTTCTACCTAACAGGGAAGAATTGACTGAGGGAAGTCTGATGGCCAGAAACTGCCAGAAAAGGTCAGGACTACACCACAGGGAGAGGGGACACCTGGGGTCATCTTGCATCAGTCACTAGGTAGAAAGGCCCTTTAATAGCAAGAAATGCAATTAATTAGGTGGACTTATCCAAAGGTGGTGGCAGACACTCTCTGGAGGAGGGGACAGCAGTGAGAAGCTTCTTGACTCTAGGGTGAAATGATCTCAAGATGACTATAAAGAAGGTTGATGGGTTATGCCAAAGACAGCCCACACCAACATGACACACCCTGTGTCTAGAGGGTTTTTTGGACATGGGGACGAAGTGGAGACCATCAGGCTGAAAGGAACTCATGGTCTTTGTCATTTGCCCTAGTCCTGACCTCTTTTGGGTCTCAACCCAAGGCTGGACTAGGCGACCCCTGAGTCCTTCCTTCCATCATTCACTGCCTGCACTCACCCCTGTTGTGTGGGATCAGCCATCACCACCACCCGGATCTCTGTCTCCGTTACACACTCCTGAGGGATAGGCACCTTCACCAGCACCAGCTGTGCGCTCCCGCCCCTCTCCACCCCACACACCTTCCCCCATGGTCCTGGCACCGCTCCCAGAGCCATCCAGAAGTTATTTAATCCTTACTTTATTCCTTTCCCACCATCAGGTCCTTGGTCCTGAGCTCAGAGGGGAGAGTCCCCACAACATTTCTGCTCTTCCCCACAAAACTGTTGCAGGGCAAAGCACCGGCTGACTTCACACAGTAAGTACTTGTAAGGGAAGCGCTTTAAGGGAAGCGTTCCATTAGTAATACAATTCGGTACAAGAAAGGCACTCTGTAAAAAAGGTTCTGTAAAACTCAGCCCTGCATCCGAGACTGGACTGCCACGTCTTCCAAGCCAGCTCGGAATCTTGAGTAGGAATCTTTAACTAGGCCCCGTGTGCCCAGCCCTTCCGAGAGCGTTGGGATTAAATCTGCCTGGGCGCTACCGGCTGCAGGGATTAGTGCACCCACACCTGTGAGCTCTAAGGGGTTCAGACCGCCGCGCAGGCGTGCAGTCGCGGACCAGGAGAGACCATTGGGCGTCTGTACATCCTGGCAGCCCTGGCAGCAAGGCCTGAAGGATGTAAAACCACAGCGCTGCGGGGAGACAGACAAACAGAGACAGAGACCGGGAGAAATACTAACAAAGCGAGACCGAGCGGGGCCCAAGCGGTGGCGGCACAAGGAGGCTGCAGTTCTCCGGGAGCATCCCCCACCCAGGCCCAGAGCCCTTCATCTCGCCCACTGCTTCGCTGGGGGCGCCTGCCTCTCCCGCGAGCTGGCTCCCGGCCCGGCTCCGCCCCCGCCCCAGTGCTCTCCGGCAGCTTAACCCTCGCCTGCCCGCCTCCTGCCGCAGCCGCCCAGCCCCTCCAGCCGCTGCGGGCGGGCTCTGGCCCTCCTCGTCCCCCACTTGGCGGGGACGCGCGGCGCCGGGAGCTGACCGTGGTGCTGAGCTCCGTGCGCGGCTCGGGAGAGGCTCCCGGCCCTGCCAAGGACCCTTACTGCGACACTCCCGGCCGGCCACCAGCGGTAAGTCGCCAACGGCCCTCCGATGTAGACTTAGAGGAAAGATTTGGGGGGAATTTTTGTGCGTTATTTCGCGCAGTGGACGGGCTGAGTGGAGGAACCAGGGTCTGCACCCTCTCAACCCTGCGGTGTCCTGCGTAGCTGATGAGGAATCTGGGGTCTGAGGGAGACGATCCTTTTAGGTCTGGCTACGGGAGGGGAGAGACCCCTTGCGCGCGGATGCAGGGGCTGGGAAAGAATAGATTAGATTCAAGACCGATTTTCTTTCAGTTGAGCAGCCCAGGAACACCTAGAGACTCCCTTTAGAGGAGGTGGGCCAGAACCTTCTCTCCCTAAAGGCCCTTTGTCTCCCTGACGTGGGGGTTGGGTGAATTGGTGATGTTTTCACTGCGGATTCTATTTCTGCTTCATTCCCCAACCCACACCCACCCCATAACACGAGGCTTTCTCTCCCCACAATAGCCTTCACTCCATCCATCCTGAAGGTTTTGGCTTAGACAGGTACCTTCTACAGAGATAAACTATGGCCCCATTTATAGCCTCTCACCCTGGCCCCAATGTCCTGGATGTCCCTGGGCAAGGCTCCCCTCTGAGGCTTTTGCTTTCTAATCACTATTCACCTCTTTGTATGTCTAGGCTTCTGGTTTTACTGGATGTTGGGGGCGGAGCCGGAGAAGGCATGGCAATGTCAAAACTATTAGTCAAAATGTTTGTATCTCCAACCACTTCTGTTACATATGTGTACCTGAGCGATTTTTATTTTCATCCATGAAACACTCAGTCACTTTCATGTTAAAAAAAAGAAAGAAGAGCACAGCATTACCTTCCCAAAGGAAAAAAAAATTGTAGGCAGTTGAGCTAAAGTTATTTATCGTGTAGAAAAGCAGCCATTAGAATTACTTCATTTGCTCAGTTTGTAATAAATCCATATGCAAGTGCATACTTTGTGTAAGGTTCTGAGAGGAAAGGTTTACATACATGAGCAGTCTCTGTCACTACTTTCAGCTAGACCCTGCTCTGGCTCCTAATCTGTCTTTTTTAAATTTTTATTTTTTTAATGTTTATTTGTTACTGAGAGACAGAAAGAGACAGAGCATGAGCATGGGAGGGGCAGAGAGAGGAGGCACAGAATCCGAAGCAGGCTCTAGGCTCTGAGCTGTCAGCACAGAGCCCAAAACAGGGCTCGGGCCCACAAACTGAGAGATCATGACCTGAGCCAAAGTTGGATGCCTAACCAACTGAGCCACCCAGGCAGCCCTAAAAACTGAATATTAGCCATGTTACTCACCCTTGATGGCTGGATCTCATGGTGCATAGGATAAAAGCATGGTGCATATGCTCTCCATGGTGCATAGGATAAAAGCCAAGACCCTCCCTGTGACCTCAGGCAGAGTACAGTCTGCCCTGCCCATTTCCCAGCTTCATCCGGCTGCTCTGGCCACTTGGGCCTGCTTTCAGAGTTTTAAACATTCTTCCTCCTTTGCTCCTCAAGGCCTTTCTGCAGGATGTTCCCTCTGCCTGGAATATGCTTCCCACGTCTTTTGCCTGGTTGTCTTCAGCTGTCTTTTAGATCTTGGTTAAAATAGCACATCCGTGAATCAGAGTTGATTAAATAAAGTACATGGTATGGTTCTTGTTCTCGTGGAATTTGCAAGTTCATTTTAGAGATGAAGAACTCGGTCCAGGGTCTTGGTGTCACTGAGAACTCTCTTAGAGAATGATGTACATAAATTATGGAATTAAAAACTAGACTCAGTGTTCCATTTAGGAAACTTAGATGTAAATATATAGCTAAGATGTCTCAAAAACATAAATACTTCATTTAAATAAGTAGTAGCTCACAGTTGACCACCATTGGAGTCCTGAATCTTAAAGAAGTTTTCAACCTCACTGGGGAGTTGCAAGACCAAGCAAGCACCAGAATGAGCAGCCAGTGATCCCTGAGTGTTATATACAAGAAGGCACCAAACCAGGAAAGGGACAGGCCTACTTTGTCCTTTGGGGAGGGATGTGGCACGTGGTAGAGGATTCTTTCTCAGGTTTCATGCTGGGATCCACTTAGGGGGTCTTTAGCCAGAGAGTTACAGAGCAGAGTGTACATTTTTGCAGCTGGGAACCTGGACATATTTGGCCTCTGCCCTTAGGCAATGACAGTGCCAGCATCTGGCTTTCCAGATAAATTCCATTCTGTCCCTGAGAACTGTCATGGAAGGAGACTGCTCAGCTTGTCTCCAGTTGGACAGTGAGGCCTCTGACCCCTCAGGGTGTTCCCACCCATGTCACATATGGGCCTCACATTTCCAGAGAGTCAGGCTCTGATAAAATATTTTAATGTGGAATGTGACCAGATTGAACATACACTGGATTTCACATGATTGCTCCAGTGTTTTGCAAGTCTCTCATTCATTATTCTGGACATTACCGCTTATTGTCCCATCAATGTGCCAAAGTATTAAATGAACTCAAGAAATAGGTTTGGCAACATCAGTGACACTGAGTCTAGCCATCTTTAGCAGTGACTGCTATTCTGAGAGGCTATTTTCCAAGTTCAGAATGTGGTGAAATTTCTGGTTCTTCATGAGTTTAAATCAGTTCACTGAATTGAGAAATAAGAAATCAGCAGTTTTATTGATAGAGATCGATATCAAATGAACCACCTTAGTTCTTGTAGTTGCAAATTCTGCACACAGTGAAGTCATGCTTACTTGAAATTATTTCCAAAAGTGTGTTAATAAAAATATTTTTCTAACATAGAATAGAGATCTCATAATAAAATATCTCCAAGATTTCTTGTCATAGAAAGTATATGACCTTCAATTATAATTTTTCTGAATTTGTGTAAGCTGCACTTTGGTTTTTAATCTCCATTTTCATTGTGCTTTCAAAATTCTTCATAAGAGCACATTTAGTATTTGATTTTTAAGTTTCCCATGAAGAAGAGTTTGGGTTTTTGGTTCACAGAATGTCTGTTGTGGTTAAGAGCACATGACCAGAATCAGACAGGCTTGGTTTCAAATCTTAGTTCTGTCGCTTACCACATGTGTGACCTGGGCCAATTGACTGACTTTTTTCGACCTTATTCTCTCTCCTTTGTAAAATGGAAGTTATGTCTTTTATATGGTTATAGGTGAAGAACTCACCTGGTTAGGTAGATGCAACCACGACTCAAATCTGGGTTCTCCAACTCCAGAGTCCAAATATTAACCACTATGCTGTGTAAAGAAAGTTCATCAGAGCTAAGGAAGGACTTGTCTCAGCCACAGAGGACTGTGGTGAGTGAAAATGGGATTTGCAGGTATAGGGTAGGAAAGGCTTGGGCACATGACACCTCATAGGAGGCAGAAAGGTAACTTGAAGCACTGTCCCACTGTCCAGGATGCTGTCACCAAGAGCTAAGCTACTGCCAGAGCCAAGTCCAGGTTCTGTGGTTTTCCCTGGCATAGCACTTTCTCCTATCTTCCAGCCAAAAGTCCCAAGTGTCCCCCTGTGGGGGAGGAAGTGCTGCCCATGAGTGGGAGTAGGGTTGAGGCCAGTCAGCTTGTCCCTGTGAGCCCCTGCAGTGGCAGCTTTGTCACCACTTCTCATCTTCAGCTTTAATGTTGTCACCTGGGCTGTGAGGCAGCCCCTCTCTTCACCTCCAGGTCTTCATGTATAAGCATTTGAGAGACTCCGAAGCTGACCCTGGTCAGCTAATAACTGTCAAGCAGCTTTCTGAAGGTAGCTGCAAAGCTTCCTGGGAAGTGGGTCTGAAAGGCAAGCAGGCTGACAGAGCCACTTGCCTTCACACCTGTGGTGTACATCCCTCACAGGCTGTGCACCAGGGGCGGGGGTGGGGAGTGAATTCAGATGCTCCCTATGGAGAAGTCCTTATGAAAAGCCAAAGAGGGACACCTGGGGGGGCTCAGTTGGTTAGGCTGCTGACTTTGGCTCAGGTCATGATCTCACAGTTGGTGGGTTCAACACCCATGTCACATGCCATGTGATGACAACTCAGAGTCTGGAGTCTGCTCAGATTTTGTGTCTCCCTCTCTCTCTGCCCCTCTCCTGCTCTCTCTTTCTCTCTCTGTCTCAAAAATAAACATTTAACAAAGTTTTTTTAAGAAGAAAAAAAAAAGAAAGTCAAAGAAACCATCCCCAAACTCTCTCTTCTAGTCTTTCCTTCACCAGACTGACAGGACTGACCCACAGGTCACTCACCACTCCCAGCTGCTGGCACAGACTGAGCTGTGAGCTGGGTACCTGTGAAGACACAGCAAGGGAGAGTCTGGGGAAGTTTGCAGGTGCTCTTGGACATCACCTTCTTTTGGTCTGGTCTTGGGGGTCTCCAAGCTCACCCCAAAGGCCACATGTTTAAAACTAGAGCCTTGCTTCCCTTTTTCAAACCAGCTCTTAGCACAAGCCCCTTCCTCACCTTCACTCCACTCCCACTTCCTTACTGTTTCCCACTTTTCTTTGTCTGGATCAGTATTTACTGTTTCCTCATTGTTGATGACTTCTCTCTCTTTATTCAGTTGCCAAATTCTAGCATTTCTGCCTTTGAAAGGTCCTTGTAACTTTACCTCTCTTTTTCATGACTTTGACTGCAGTTTCCATCTGGATCTTATCTCCACATACTCAGACCACTTTAGTTGCCCTTTGTGAATCTTCTCTGCTCAAAGCTTCTCTCCTAATTTATTCTGTCCTCCACTTATATATCAGATAAATGGTCTTAGACCACCAAATTCATTATGCCACTTTTTACACCCACCCACCCACTCACTCAGAAGACTTTTATAGCTCTTCGTTGATCTCAGAGTAAGGCCATACTCCCTAGCAATGCAAAAATGGTCAAGTTAATACTCCTATGTGGCTTCCCCCTCCCATACCAGGACAGACATCAATAGTCAACCACAACACCCTTTCCCATTGAACTTAGACTGGGCATTCATCTGGATGGCACTCTGGATGGCATTCCAGGCATCAATGCCTCTCAGTTAAGATGTGCATAGAAGGTGATACCTGGCTGCTCTCCAGCCCATCATGTGTTGTGTCTATCTAATCTGTCTGATCCCGGCCTCATGCCTGCCTCTTCTCTTTTGCCTTCTACCATCATGCTGTCTCTCTTCTCAGTGCTCAAGCTCAACATGCACCATTAGATACTCAGCTGTGCCTTGCTGATGGTCTCTGTGTAGACCAAGTCTTACCTCCTCAGACAGATGCAATAGCCGTGAAGGGCAGTGTATGTGCCTCCCCTTCCAACTGATGAGCTACTCCATCCAGCCCAGGATACAGGCTTGGGTTTCCCTTTGAGTTTTGTCTCTTAGATGAAGGCAGGAACTTATTTGTTGAATCCTTTCCTCCACCACTCGAAAGAGCGATGATACTTCCCCTGTGAGGATGGGTGCTATTTGTAGAGTGCCTGGGCATAGAAATGGGAATCTGACTTGGCCAGGTAAACTCTGAGATGATGCTTGGTTGAGTTGAGAGATCACAGACACAATAGAATCAGACCCCAGTCTGTCCTCATTTAGGCTCCTACTATGTGACTTTAGGCATGTGACTTAACTTCTCTGGGATCAGTTGTCTATGGAGCAATGAGCAGCCCTGGGGCAGTGAGTCTGGGTGGGGCCATCCCATCTCCCTCTCTCTTAACCTCTGAAAGGATCCAAGTTTAGATGTCAGAGTTCAGCTCCAAAGCAACTATGTAAGCAGGGATAGGCAGAGGTCTTCTAGAACCATAGGCCTCCATCTTGGATACTAAGTGCCTCCTGTTTTCCTTCACAGCAGCCTGGGGCACTGGCAGCATGGAGCTGAAGAGAGGAAAGACCTTCATCAAATCCAGCCTGCAGATTTCCCATGAGAAACCCCCAGACCCAGCAGCCACTGCTCCAGTCAGGGAGGATGCAGGTCCCTGGTCAGTCTCACCAGGAGGGCAACAGCGGCCCTACAGTGAGAGAGCCCCACAGGTCAGTCTCAACGCCCAAGGATATGACAGATGCCCCAACAAGGGAGCGAAACCAGAACCCGAGGTGGGGGCTACAGCCTTCTGTGGGGCCACCTTCAAACTGGTACGAAAGAGCAAGACTCATGACAGTGTGCCTGGGGCTGGCAGGGTGAGTGCCACCACAGGGCACCTGGTGGGCAGCGCGAGTTTCCCAGGACCCTCTAGCAGCCAGCGCATGATTGACTACCGCCACTTTGTGCCCCAGATGCCCTTCGTGCCAGCTGTGGCCAAGAGCATACCAAGGAAGAGGATCTCCCTGAAACGACCTAAGAAGTGCTTTCGGAACCTATTCCACATTCGCAGAAACAAGACTGAGAACTTGGCCTCACTGGTAACCAAGAGGGAGAGCCTGTCCTCGCCTGGAGGCCCATCAGAGGCTGGAGGGCAGACAGACACAGGCTTCTTTCCCTTTGGTGAAGGACTGGGGCCAGATGGCCTATGTCAAGACCTATCTGACAGCGAGCTCCTGCCCGACTCTTCCTTTGACCTCTGTAGGGCCCTGTGTGAGGATGTGGCCTCACTCAAGAGCTTTGACTCTCTGACAGGCTGTGGGGAGATCTTTGCAGATGAAAGCTCCGTGCCATCCCTGGAACTGAACGAGGGCCTGGAGAGCCCAACTCAGGTATCACAGGCCCTTGAAAACAAAGTTCTTAGGGGCCCCTTCCAGGACAGCATGGAACAGCTGGCATCACCCGCCCAAAATGAGATGTCTGACTTTGCCAAGTTCTGGGACAGTGTGAATCGCTCTGTGAGACAGCAGCATAGCACCCTACTGGGCCCATGGCTGGGGAGTCCCCAGGGGACAGATACAGACCGACCCAGGCTGGATACAGCTGGGCTTGCTGAGCTCCCCCTGTGCCCTTGCAGGGACCCCCACAGTGGCTCCAAAGCCAGCTCCATAGACACAGGTACCCCCAAGAGTGAACAGCCAGAATCTGTGTCCACAAGTGATGAAGGCTACTATGACTCCTTCTCACCTGGCCTCGAGGAGGATAAGAAGGAGGCTTCGAGCCCAGGCACACCTGCAGCTGCCTTCCCCCGGGATAGCTACAGTGGAGATGCCCTCTATGAGCTCTTCTATGACCCCAGCGAGGGCCCTGTTGGCCCAAGCCTGGATGATGACCTGTGTGTGTCTGAGAGTCTGTCAGGGCCAGCACTAGGAGCACCACTGTCCATGTGCAGCTTCCATGTGGGGGCAGAGGAGAACTTGGCCCCAACACCAGGTCCAGACCTGCTCAGCCAGAGCTTTTTGCAAAGCTCCTGGAAGGGCAAAGAGTGTCTGCTAAAGCTCTGTGACACTGAGCTTGCCATCACCATGGGCATTATCAATTGGCTTCGCCGTAGCCCTGAGCTCCGCACCCCGCCTGCCTCAGCCCCTGGGGATACTGCAACCTCACCCAGGGGACAGACAGAGAAACTGGAAGCTGGCTCTGAGCAAAAGAGCCCAGGTCCAGTGAAGCTGGAGGTCAGGGGGCCTGGGGCTTCAGATGCAGGTAGGACCATTGTGGGCTCAGTACCCAGCAGGCGGGAGCTGTGGGCACATTCGCTTACCAAGGGCCTACTTGCTGGAGAGAGCAAGGTCCTAGCAGGGCCTGAGCAGGTAACTAGCTCTCTGTCCAGGGACCCATCTCTGGAGTGTGTGCAGGTCTCTGGGGAAGGAGGGACACAAGGCTGCTATGAAGGCTTGTTCTCCCCTGTGGGGTCTGCAACCTCTGCAACAACAGACACTTGCAGCAAAAACAAAGTCTCAAACCTTTGGCCTAGCTCCCAGGAGCCCAGACCACCTGGGAATCTGGAGTATTTCAGAGGTTCTTGGAGGCCTGGTCCTGGGGAAAGCACCCTCGATGTAGAGCCCACCCTGACAGGCTGTGCGGCCCAGGTTGCAGCCCTGAAGATCCAACCAGACTGCCAACCCCCTACTAAACAGCCCCCAAGGCAGGATATGAGCAGTGGGCTCTGCAGGCAACCTCAAACCAGGGGCCCTGAAATTCTGCAGCAGAAACAGCCTAACAGCTTCCCTAGCGTGGCAGTTTCATGTGGCCTGCCTTCCCTGGGTAGTCCACTACACAGCTCACAGGACCAGAGGTGCCCAGGCCATGTTCTTGACCTCAGCCAGCTCAGGGTGGAGCACACCAGGATGGATGCCCAGTCTCGTGCCTCTGTGGAGGACCAGCCCCTGTAGCTCAACTCAAGGGCTGTGGAGCAGGGGCACACAGGGGCCAGCTGGACTTATAACCCCTCTTGGCCCTGCTACCCAGCTGAGACCCTGGGGCAAATTGCCAGGAATCCTGGACTTCACTTCCAAAAACCAGCACGAGTGAACCCCTTCTGCAAGTGTCCCAGAAAACTTCCTGGACCATAAGAGCCTCCCCTGAAACCAGCTGGAAGTAGGGGCCCTAGGCCATCCATGTTTGAGCCTCACGTGTAGCACGGACCCCCAGTCACCAGGAACTGCATCTTTGTGGCCACATTCAAGAGAACTTAAGACCCAACTTTCCATCTTTGTCCCTGATGTAAGGACTATTGGGGGGTAGGAGGTGGCAGGACACAAGCAAGTGGAGCAGAGCATTTTAATATGGAGGCATCTATGCCTGAACCCACCAGTTCAGCCAGGCCAGATACTGGGTAGCCTAAGGCCAAGGACAGCTGAAAAGCTGCCATTGCTCTCAAAGTGTGCCTCACTGATTTCCCCACAGAGAAATGAAGACTCAAAACCCAGTTGGCTGTGAAGTGGCCACACCTGGCTTCTCCTTATACAGCATGTCATAGAGAGGAACTCAGGCTTGAAACTGATGGGGAGATAACAGAACATCCTATAAATCAGAGGTAGAGGGAGCCATGAAGTCTGCATAGGGGGTTGAGAATAATAATGTGTGATCCAAGGCTTACGGGTGGGATGCAGAGAATGGGATACAGGCAGGATAGGGGGCCACGGATGAGCTCAGGAATGCCCACTGGCCCCACACAAGCCTGATCTCTACCTCCAGGACAAGCAGCCACAATGTGCTGGGGCCCTGAAGGACTTCTCATGGGAGTAAGAAGCAGGACAGGTCTCATCTCAGTAAGAGCCTTGAATCAGCAGACACCATGTGTTACTGTGCAACCTTGCCAGGGCTAGCCAAACCCTGAAGATCCTGTGGGTGTTGGTGAGTTCTCAATTACAAATCAGCCCGATAATTTCCCCAAACTTGCACTCTCTAAATGAAGCCAAGGATGGCAAAATATTCTTAGGGAAGAAGTTGATTGATTCTTTGCAACTCTGCCATTCTCATCCCTCCACACTGTCAGCATCCTTGCCTCCCCCTTCAGGAAAACTTACCTTGGAATGAAGCTGCAACTCTCTCATCTTCCCAAAAGCCACAACAACATGCACAACACCAACTGTCCAGAATCTTGGAGTGAAAGGTGGCCCACATCTTCAGGAAGGGCAGGTGTCAGGATATTGGGTACAGCAACAGACCACACATCAAGGTTCTCTGTGATAAGATCCTACCTCACCTGACATGCTGCAGTGAGATGTAAAGGATGGCCACCACAGATACGAACCTGTTTCTAGAGGAAAGGTCATCAGAAAGGGATAGGTTAAGTGGGGATAGGGGAGAAATGCCAACCATAGGGATGCAGTCTGATAGCTGATCACAGGCTGGGGCCTCTCCTGATTGTCTGAGGCTTCATTTCAGGATAGAAAATGCTCTGCCCTCATTAACAACTGCTTACTGGAGCCTACTGTGTGCTCCTATAGGCTGCTGACCAGGCCTATCCAGACCTTGGACACTGAGGAAAGACAGGACCAGTCTTCCTGGGAAATCACACATGATGCTTCCTCTCAGGACCTCCACAAATGATTAGTGTTATTGAACTGTGCTGGAAACAGGTTACATGTGGAATAGTTTATCTCATCCCTGCATCAACCTGGATATAATTGTTGTCATCATTTTTCAGATATGGAGACCAAGGCACAGAGTGCTGATGTGACTTGCCCATGGATGCACACAGCTAGTGTGTGGGGTTGATGGGGTTTGAATCCCACACTTTGACTCCTAAGGCCCAGCTCTTCACGAGGTTCTAGAACTTCTCTTGCTGAGCTCCTGCAGCAAACACCTCTTTCAAAGCCTCCACTCCTCCCTTCTTTCAGGGCACAGATGTCTGAGCACCGCGTGGGTGCCAGCCACATGTCCCCCTGTAAGCAGGCTGAGTATCTCATTCAGTCATGGCCCTTATCACTTTGTACTGCACCTGAGCAGAGCAAGTGCTCAGTGCATATTTACTTGTTAAAATAATGAAATATCAAAATGTTGCTTGTGGCTTTCTGATTTTTTAATTAAATGCGAGTCTTGTGTCTGGAGAGTAGCAGAGTTAAGGTTTTACCTTGGCAGAAGCTCTGAGGGAACATTTCCTTGATGTGATGTGGTGACTGGTGGTGATGGAGGCAAATCCAGCCAGCTCCAAGAGCGCTGGGAGAGGCAGGAACTGAGGAGGTTCAGGCACAGTCAGGAGGGGCCTAGGGTCAGGATGACAGGACAAAAGTAGACCCAGGACCCAGAGGTTATGGTAAGGGTAGTCTACAGTGACACACAGCAGGGCAGGACAGACAAGGAACAGGTCCTGCCTCCTGAGAGAAACCCCCAACCCAGTGGCTCTCACTCTGGGAAGCATCTTAAGCAATCCTGACACCCTAGAAATTCTCATTCTCAGCAATGTTGGGGAAAGTCCCAGCAGTGGCCTGTTAGGCACCTTGCTGGGAGAATGGATGAGGCACTTCCCTTTCTCTTGTGTCCAGAGGGTCTGAGGAAGCCAAAGACCATCTCTCTCCACATCCCACCCCTTAGGCTGCCCTCCCCTGCAAGAGGGGTCCAGGCAGTGCCCGTCTGTCAGGGTTCTGCAGGCCTCAAGGATGTTCTCCAGGTGATCCATGGAGAGCATAGGATCGAACTGCAGGGCCAGCTCCTGGGTTGAGTGCCTAGCCCAGTGTTGGGAGTAGCAGAGGCCTATGAGGCATTTTCAGAATTCCGGTCATTTTTTACTCTCTCATTCACATGGCTATAGAGGTTATAGGAGCTTGTTTCTCCCATATAAAGTAAAATCCTGAGAAGTATGTCTAATTGTTGCAGCCCATAAATATTCCACAGAGTCTGACTCACCTAGGGTCATACAGTGGCAAGTAGAGAGCTGGGGTTCACCCTGGGGCCTGTGAACTATGCCTTTCAAACATCCAGTCTTCCAGGGTTGCATGGGGAAATGGGAGGTGCTGGGAGGAGGCCAGGCAGCCTCCAAGCCTGCCCTAAATGTGGTGGTGGCCTGGACCTACAGCAGAGTAACCTGGAGTACACCAGGGGGCAAGGCAGAGAACAGGGGGGAGGTGATGCAAACAGGTAAAGACCAGCACAGGAAGAGCCTGTGAACTACATCAGGGGATACTTCTTACCTTTCCTGGTTTCTTATTTTATTTTACTTTTTATGGAATGGGGATAAATAAGCAGGATACAGAACTCAAAAGACACAGAAGAGAAGACAATAAAAAGTAAGTCTCTTTCCTTCTTTTATCCTTCTGTTGTTTTGATTACAAAATTTATTCCCATTTACTACAAACAATCCAAACAAAGCAAAGTGCTGAGCTTCCACTTCCTGGAGCTTCTTGAACACTGGGTATGTCCTCAGACCCTTTTTATGCCCATGAAATAAACACACATGAATGTTAATCTTTTTTACTGCACAGTGCATCACAGACATCTTCTTAGCAGGTGCCAGCAGCAGGCAGTTTCTCCATTCTCTTGAACAATTCCACAGCAATCTCCTATAGGTAACAATTAATTTAGATATTCTGTTGATGGCTATTCAAGTTATTTTGATTTTTGCTGTTAAAAAACAATGCTTTGGTCACTTCTTTATTCTCCTAAGTCTTCTTTATTAAAGTCCTCTTAAAAACTATAAAAATGAAACTTAACAATGAAAAGATACATTTAAAAAGTGAACAATACATCCCGTTTCCTGTACTCACCCCCTGCCCAGCTGTCCTGAGGCCTTGATGTTAATGCTCTGGGCTCCATGGTGATACACACATATCACACACACCCATATTTAGGAAGGGAAAGGTGGTTTTTTGTTATTACATGTAAGACATTGAAAACTGCCATCCCCATTCTTACAACAAGAAAAAGCTGGACAAACTGAAAGTCAATGACTATTCATGACCCGTCAGAGAAGAGAGCAAACAACTTCCTTGAAATATGGAGAAACAGGTGCATCCAGAGAAATATAGCAACCAAGACCTGGAGCAGAAGCTATGAAATGACAAAAACTGTTAGGAAGAGATAAAAAGTAATTTTGACAAATTGTTGCAGGCTGAGCAAGAAGCTGGAAGGCTGGACAGTAAAAAGGGGCTATGCTTTCATAGCCTTTTCCTCTAGGAACCTTTTCAGGGTGAGGACAAAGATCTTCTCATAGGCCTGGCAGAGGGAGAGGAAAAGTAGCTACTATGAAACCCTCCAGACCATTCTCCCTAATAGGTCTACCTCACATGGGAAGGACTTCTCCAGAGGGCGATTCTGAAACTTTTCCAAGCTGAAGGAAAAGAACTCCACCCCACTCCAGTCCTCTCCAACCTTCCTTTCCCATGTGTGAATAAATAAGTAAATAAGTAAAGTAAGTGACAGTCAATTGGAAGAGGGACTTCAAGAAAACAGATTGGAAACAGTAGGAGAGAGACTAAATCTTCTTAAGGTCTAACCCCACCCCCAAAGTACAAGCCCACAAAGGACTGAGACATACTTAGAAGCTTAGGTGTAAAGGAACATCCCTTCCCTCCCCACCCTACTCACTCACCCTATCAACACACTAATAAGCATCCAGTAATAACAGTGAATCACAGCCAGAAGAGTTACAAGATAAAGATTCCATCTAAGGACCAGAACAAAGGGAAGCAGAAGCAGGAGGAGGAGGGGGGAGGGGAAGAAGAAGATGGAGGAAGAGTAGGAGAAGGAGAAGCGGGGAGGGGGAAGAGGAGGAGAAGGATGGGGAAGAGGGAGAAGGAGAGGAGGGGGAAGATGAGGAGCAGGAGGATGAGGATGAGAAGGGAGGAAAAAGTAAGCTCACTAGAGTAATATGAAGCTCTTGTGCCTTTAGCTGCGACTAATATTAAAACAGACCAACTCTTAGCTAGATTAATGTAAATCCTTACACTAAAAGCCTATTTGCCTCAGTACATATTACTCTATACAATATGTCCTGCTTTCAACACAAAGTTATAAAGTTCAAGAAGAAACAAACTTTGAAGGACAAAGCTATCATCAGAACTGGACTCACAGATGTTGGAATTATCAGATAAATATTATAAAATAAGTACGATTAATATGTTAAGAGCTCTAATGAGAAAAAGTAGATAACATGTAATAACCAGTGGTAATAACAACTTACAAGAATAATTTTAAGAAATAAATAAAAAGAAAATGCTTGGAATCAAAAGTACTGGCACAGAAATGAAGAATTCCTTTGATGGGCTCATCACAGACTCAACATGGAGGATCAGGGAACTTTATTTAAAAATACCTTGAGACAAATAAAAATGAAACTCAGCATACCAAAACTTATGGAATGCAGAGTAAGCAATATGAGAGAAATTTATATCTGTAATGCATACATTAAAAAAAGAGAGATCTCAAATCAATAATCTGATTTTATACCTTAAGAAATGAGAAAAAGAAGAAAAAACTAACTCAAAGCCAGCAGAAGGAAGGAAATAATAAAGCTTAGAGTAGAGATAAATAAAATGGAGAATACAAAAACAATTGCAAAGTCAACAAAACCAAAATTTGGTTCTTTGAAAAGATGAACTAAATTGACAAATGTTTACCTAGATTGAAAACAAAAGAAAGACTCAAAGTACTAAAATCAGGGATGAAAGTAGGAATGTTACTACCATTTTATAAAAATAAAACAGATTATAAAAGAATGCTATGAACATTTATATGTCAATTAATGGGATAATCTAGATGAAATGGACAAATCCTTAGAAACATACATCCAACAAAACTAAGTCAATAGACTTATGAACAATAGAATAGATCATTGAAACCTGCAACTGGTTATTTGAAAACATCAACAAATTGATAACACTTTAGGCAGACTCATCAAAGAAAAAAAAAAGAGTGAAGACTCAAATAAATAAAATCAGAAATAAAGAAGGAAAAATAACAACTGACACCACAGAAATACAAAGGATTTTAAGAGAATAGTATGAAAAATTATATGTCAACAATTGGACAACCTAGAAGAAATGGATAAATTCCTAGAAACTTATAACCTCCCAAAACTGAACTGGGAAGAAATAGAAAATTTGAACAGGCCAGTCCTAGCAATGAAATTGAAATAATAAAAAATAAAACAAAGCAAAAATAATAAAAATAACAAAAAAACAAAACAAAACAAAAAACCCTACAACAAAAAAAAGTCCAGGACAAGATAGCTTCACAAATGAATTCTACCAAACATTTGAAAAATTAATACTTATTCTTCTTAAACTATTCCAAAAAATGGAAAAAGAAGGAACATTTCCAAATTTATTCTATGAGGCCAACATTACCCTGATACCAAAGCAAGATAAAGACACTAAAAAACAAACTACAGGCCAATATCTCTGATAAACATATATGCAAAAATCCTCAGCAAAATATTAGCAAACCAAATCCAACAGTACATTAAAAAAATCATTCACCATGGTCAAGTGGGATTTATTCTAGGGATGCAAAGATGGTTCAATATTTGAACAAATCAATTAATATGATCATCACATCAATAAGAGAAAGGATAAAAACCACATGATCATTTCAATAGATGCAAATATTTTCATCCTTTCAAATAGATTTCAAAATCTATTTTGGCAAAGTACAATATCCAGTCATGATAAAAACTCAACAAACTAGGCTTAGAGGGCACATATCTCAATATAATAAGGCCATATGTGGAAAACCACAGCTAACACCATACCCAATGGTGAAAAACTGAGAGCTTTCCCTATAAGATGAGGAACAAGACAAGGATGTTCACTATCACAACTTTTATTCAATGTAGTACTAGAAGTCCTAGCCACAGCAATCAGACAAGGAAAAGAAATAAATGGCATCCAAATTGGTAAGAAAAAAGCAAAACTGTCACTATTTTCAGATGACATGATACTATACATAGAAAACCCTAAAGATTCCACCAAAAAACTACTAGAACTGATGGGGTGCCTGGGTGGCTTAGTCAGTTGAGCATCCGACTTTGGCTTGGATCACGATCTCACAGTTCATGGGTTCGAGCCCCACATTGGGCTCTGTGCTGACAGCTCAGAGCTTGGAGTCTGCTTCAGATTCTGTGTCTCCCTCTCTCTCTTTTCCTCCCCTGCTCATGCTCTGTCTCTCTCAAAAATAAATAAAGATTAAAAAAATTAAAAAAAAACTACTAGAACTGATAAATGAGTTCAGTAATGTTTCAGGTTACAAAATCAAAGTACAGAAAACAGTTGCATTTCTATACATTAGTAATGAAGTAGCAGGAAAAATTAATAAAACAATCCTATTTATAATTTCACCAAAAATAATAAAATATGTATAAGTAAACTTGACCAAGGAGGTGACAAAACTTGACTCCAAGAACTATAAAACTTGATGAAAGAAATTAAATATGACACAAACAAATGGAAAGATATTCCATGCTCATGGATTGGGAAATTATTATTAAAATGTACATATTTCTAAATCTATCTACAGGTTTAACGCAATCTTTATGAAATACCAACAGCATTTTCCACAGAAAATGCTAGTTCTATTATTAGAACTAATAATCCTAAAATTTGTTTGGTACCAGGAAAGACCATAAATAGCTAAAGCAATCTTGAAAAAGAAGAATAAAGCTGGAGGTATGACAATCCCAGATTTCAAGGTATAGTAAGCTGTAGTAATCAAAACAGTACAGGACCAGCATAAAGTAGACACATATATCAATGGAACAGAATAGAGTACCTAAAAATAAACCCATACTTTTATGGTCAATTAATCTATAACAAAGGACACAAGAATATGCAATGGGAAAAAGACTGTCTCTTCAACAAATGGTGTTGAGAAAACCGGGCAGCATCATGCAAAAGAATGAAACCAGACCACTTTCTTACACCATACACACAACTAAACTCAAAATAGATTAAAGACCTAAACGTGAGACTTGAAACTACAAAATTCTTAGGAGAAAACATAGGCAGTAATTTCTTTGACATCAGCCATAGATTCATTTTTCTAGATATGTCTCATCAGGCAAGGGAAACAAAAGGAAAATTAAATTTGAGACTACACTAAAATAAAAAGCCTTTGCACAGTGAAGGGAACCATCAACAAAGAAAAAGCACCTTTATTAATGGAGGAAGATGTTTGCAAATGATATACCCATTGGTTAATATCGAAAATATGTAAAGAACTGATACAACTCAACACCAAAATAACCAAATAATCCAATTAAAAAGTGGGCGGAGAACCTGAATAAACATTTTTCCAAAGAAGGCATACATACAAATGGCCAACAGACACACGAAAGTATGCTCAACATCACTCATCACAATGGAGATGCAAATTAAAACCACAATGAGATATCACCTCACACATATCAGAATACCAACATTAAAAACACAAGGAATAACAATTGTTGGCAAAGATGTAGAGAAAAAGGAATCTTCATGCATTATTGATAGGAATGCAAATTGGTGCAACCACTGTCGAAAACAGTATGGTGTTTCTTCAAAAAAATAAAAATAGGGGGCACCTGCGTGGCTCAGTAGGTTAAGCATCCAACTTTGGCTCAGGTCATGATCTCACAGTTCATGAGTTTGAGCCCTGCATCAGGCCCACATCAGAATCTATGCTGACAGTGCAGAGCCTGCTTGGGATTCTCTCTCTCACCTTCTTTCTCCCTCTCTCTCTGCCACTCCCCTACTTGTGCTTTCTTTCTCTCTCAAAATAAATAAACAAAACTTTTAAAAAAAGTAAAAATAGAATTATGGGAGGAGTTAAGTTGGCAAACTAGTAAGGAGACCCTAAGCTTGCCTCATCCCTCGAATAGAGCTAGATCAATATCAAACCATTTTGAACACCTAGTAAATTGATCTGAGGATTAACAGAACAATTTATATAATTTCAGGGAGAGAACACAGCAAGTACATGGTACAGAGAGGTGAATTGGAGAGAAAGGAGCTGTGATGCCACAGAGGGGAGGGAACCTTTTTCATGGAGAGGAGAAAGAGAAGGCAGGGAGAGAGCAGTGCATTAGGCTTCTGCGAGAAAGCACTCCCCTTGAAAGCAGCTAGAAAGAGTGAAAACACACACAGTGGACTGCACAAGAAAATTATTTCCCAAAACCATTGAAAGGGGGAAATAGAGAGGGTTTCAATACTGTCAGTTTTTATAAATAGCAGAGCATAGAGTCTGAAGTTTCAGAGGTCAGCACCTGGTAGTGCTCCAGTGAGGAATCAGGATGGAGTCACAGGAGCAGGCAGTGTGGTCTGAGGAGTCCCTGTTTCACATGGAGAGAAGTGGTTCCCCTGCTTGGAGTGTGTTTGGTAGAGGTTTTATGACTTCTCCACAGACAAAAGACCCAGCAGGTGCCATCAATCTGCTGTATTCATCCATTTAGGAACAAAGATGCCGGCTGAGAGCAGCATACCCTGGTGTCAGCTGTGTGTTGCAATTTACCAGAAACACTGAGACACTGCCATTGCCCAGTCACAGTGCCACTTCCTGAAACAGGCCAGCACTAGCTACAGGGCGGTGAAACCCTCCCCCAGAGGACCACTGCAGGTCCAAGCCCAGCCACAGGGGTCTCTGAAGTGTGTGGTTTTGAAACACAGCCATGCCTGAGATAAAACTCTGGAGGGAGGTACCACCTGGTAGGCAGACAGCTTGGACACAGACAGGGGAAGGCAGGGAGCTGACAGAAGTGGGAGACACAGGAGTGGTGATAGATCGCTCAGCTGTGAGGGTCTGAACTTCCCACTCCAGAGACTAGAGTGGGGTAAAGCCACTTTCACCAGTAGCCCAACACTGATGGACCTCAATGAGCTAAACAGTACCACCAAGTGGAGAATAGAGCTGTTATACCTGTGCCTTCCAAGCACACCTCTACTAGGGCAAGTTGACCTGAGAATCAGAGCAGCAAGCCCCTCCCTGAGAAGACCAGTACAAATCCCGTCCACACTCTGTCTACTGACCATAGACTGCTGCAAAGTTTCAGCTCTATTTGTCTGCTTTTTTTGTTGTTTCAGTTTTTGTTGATGTTGTTGTCTTTCTTTTGTTTCTTGGATACAGAAAGAGCAAATTTTTATTTTATTATTTAATTTTTATAATTTTTTATTTTTATTTGTTTCCTTTTTTTTCTATTAAGCTTCTCTTAACAAGCACAAGAAAACACACCTAGGATCTAGCTTCCTTTATTTGATTTTTTTTTAATTTTTAAATTTTTATTTCATTCTATTATTGTTGTTATTGTTTTTCTTCCTCCAAAATGACAAGACAGAAGAATTCACCTCAAAATAAAGAAAAGGAAGAAATGATGGCCAGGGACTTAATCAATGCAGATATAAGATGTCTGAACTAGAATTTAAAACAACGATTATAAGGATACTATCTGGGCTTGAAAAAAGCATAGAAGACACCAGAGAATCCCTTTATGCAGACATAAAAGAACTAAAATCTACTCAGGCCAAATTAAAAATGCTATAACTGAGATGCAAACACTAATGGAGGCCATAAAAACGAGGGTGGATGAGGCAGAGGAGCGAATTAGCGATATAGAAGGTAAAAGTATGGAAAATATTGAGACTGAAAAGGAGAGGCAAACAAAGGTCAGGGATTACAAAGGCAGACTTAGGGAACTCAGCAATTTATTAAAATGTAATAACATTTATATCACAGGAGTCCCATAAGATGAAGAGAGAGAAAAGGGGGCAAAATGTTTATGTGAGAAAATTATAGCTGAAAACTTCCTTATTCTTGGAAAGGACACAGATATCAAAATCCAAAAAGCACAGAAAACTTGCATTAAATTCAACAAAAGCCAACCATCACGAAGACATATCAGAACCAAATTCACAAAATACACAGACAAGGAAAGAATTCTGAAAAAAGCAAGAGAAAAAAAGTCTTTAACCTACAAGGGAAGACAGATGAGGTTCAAGGTAGATCTGTCCACAGAAACTTGGCAAGCCAGAAAGGAGTGGCAGGATATATTCAACATGCTGGATGGGGGAAATATGTAGCCAAGAATTCTTTATCCAGAAAGGCTGTCATTCAAAATGGAGAGATAAAGAGTTTTCCAGACAAACAAAAACGAAAGGAGTTTGTGACAACTTAACTAGCCCACAAGAAATTTTAAGGGGCACTCTTTGAGTGGAGAAAAACAAAAAGGGACCAAAAACAACAAAGACTAAAAAGGGCCAGAAACACCAATTCTGCAGGTAACAAAATAGCACTAAATCCATACCTTTCAATAATCAGTCTGAATGGAAGTGGACTAAATGCTCCAATCAAAAGACATGGGGTATCAGAATGGATTAAAAAAAAACAAAACAAAACAAGATCCATCTATATGCTGCCTACAAGAGACTCATTTTAGACCTAAAGACACTTGCAGATTGAAAGTAAGGGGATGGGGAACTGCCTATCATGCTAATGGACATTAAAAAAAAAAAAAACCCTGAATAGCCCATACTTACATCAGATAAGCCAGATTTAAAAATTTTTAATGCTTATTTCTTTTTGAGAGAGAGAGAGAGAGAGAGAAAGCACAAACAGGGGAGAGGCAGAGAGAGAGAGAGGAAAACAGCAAATCTGAAGCAGGCTCCAGGATCTGAGCTCTGCACAGAACCCAATGTGGGGCTCAAACTCAAGAACTGAGAGATTATGACCTGAGCCAAAGTTGGATGCTTAACTGACTGAGTCACCCAGGTGTCCCTAAAACAAAGACTGTAACAAGAGATGAAGAAGGATATTATATGGTAATTAAGGGACCTATCCACCAAGATCTAACAATTGTAAATATTTATGCCCCCAACTTGAAAGAAATATATAAATATATTAATCAATTAATCACAAACATAAAGAAACTCATTGATAATGATACAATAACATTAGGGGGCTTTAACATCCCACTTACAACAATGGACAGATCATCTAAGCAGAAAATCAACAAGGAAACAATGACTTTCAATGTCACACTGGGCCAGATGGACTTAACAGATATATTCAGAACATTTCATCCGAAAGCAACAAAATACATATTCTTTTCAAGTGCACATAGAACATTCTCCAGAACAGATCACGTACTTGGTCACAAATCAGTCCTTAACAAGTACAAAAAGATCGAGATCATTCCATGCATATTTTCAGATCACAATGCTATGAAAGTTGAAGTCAACCACAAGAAAAAAAAATTGGAAACCCCTCAAATACATGGAGGTTAAAGAACTCCTACTAAGGAATGAATGGGTTAACAATAAATTAAAGAAAAAAAAAATACATGGAAGCAAATGTTAATGAAAACAAGACAGTCCAAAACCTTTGGGATGCAGCAAAGGTGCTCCTAAGAGGTAAGTATATTGCAATTCAGGCCTATCTCAAGAAACAAGAAAGATTCCAAATATACAACCTAATCTTATACAACCTGAATGAGCTAGAAAAGGAACAGCAAATAAAGCCGAAAGCCAGCAGAAGAAGGGAAATAATAAAGATTAGAGCAGAAATAAATGATACAGAAACAAACCAAACGGTAGGACAAATTAACAAAACAAAGAGCTGGTTCTTTGAAAGAATAAAATAACTGGTAACACCCTACTCAGGCTAATCAAAAAGAAAATAAAAAGAACTCAAATAGATAAAATTTGAGGAGATATCACAGCCAACACCACAGAATACAAACAATTAAAGGAGAATACTATGAAAAATTATATGTCAACAAACTGGGCAATCTGGAAGAAATGTACAAATTCCTAGAAACTCATAAACTACCAAAACTCAAACAGGAAGAAATAGAAAATTTAAACAGACATATAACCAGCAAAGAAATTGAATCAGTAATCAAAAATCTCCCACAAAATAGACTCCTGGGCCAAATGGCTTTCCAGGGGAAGCAGTCAGACATACATTTATACATACATACATACATACATTGCATCTAAATCAGCAGGAAGAAGTCAAGCTTCTCAGATGATGATACTCTTTGTAGAAACTCGAAAGACTCCACCAAAAAAATTGCTAGAACTAATATACAAATTCAGCAAAGACTCAGGATATAAAATCAACATGCAGAAATCGGTTGCATTTCTGTACAAAAAGCAGCAGAAAAAGAAATCAAGAAATCAACGTCATTTGCAATTGAACCAAGCACAATAAGATACCTAGGAATAAATCCAACTAAAGAGGTAAAAGATCTCTGAAAACCATAGAAAGATTATGAGAGAAATTGAAGAGGACACATAAATGGAAAAGCATTCCATGCTCATAGATCAGAAGAATAAACATTTTGTCTGTTTGTTGAGGCTAAGACTTCCAGTGCTCTGTTAGATAGTAATGGTGAGAGTGGACACCCTTATCTTTTTCCTGAGTGTAGTGGAAAGGCTCTTAGTTTTTCCTCACTGAGGATGATATAGCTGTGGGTCTTTCATATATGGCCTTAATGAGGTATATTCAATGTATCCCTATGTTGTTGAGAGGTTTTATCAAGAATAGATGTTGTATTTTGTCAAATGTTTTTCCTGCATCTATTGACAGGATCATATGGTTCTTATCCTTTCTTTTATTAATGTGATGTATCACATGGATTGATTTGCAAATACGGAGCCAGCCTTGCAGTCCAAGAATAAATCCGATCATGGTAAATAATTATTTTAATGTACTATTGAATTCAATTTGCCAGTATCTTGGTGTAATATATCAATATAATGTAATATATCAAATTAATACAATGAAGGATGAGGCAATAGTGGGTTAATCACAACAAAGTTGGTGAGTAAATTTAATTTCCTGAAACAAATATAGTGTATAACTTGGAGTGAGTTGATACAATTGTCTATAGTAAACATTCTGAGAAATGTAGTTTCCTATAACAATTATCCAGGGTCTCAAGGACACAAGTTACAGACCTTAGGATCTGGATGTAGATGTAACACTCGTCATTATTACCAGGGACTTCTTTGTTCTTTGTAGTAAATGATGCAGCTGGTATATCAATTTATCGTGACAAGATGGAAAAAATATTCAAATTGACCTTTAATAGGTCCTTCACCTTATGAATTAATATATGTAAATTTCTAGAACCAGTACCTGACTTATAGTAAGTACTGTATAAGAATTTTTTAAATAAAGTATTTAAAGGATAAGATTTTTATCCCTTGCACCTTAATGATAACTAGTAAGTATTTCTCAACCTTCTTATTCTATTTCAAAGGGTTGGTTTCATGGACTAAAGTGTCTTCTTCCCCTTCCCCCCATTAATATGTTGAGGCTGTAACTCCATTTATGACTTGTATTTGGAGATAGAGCCTTTATGAGATAATTAAGGTAAAATGGGGCTGTTAGGGTGGGCTCTAATCCAATCTGACTGATGTCCTTATAAGAAGAGGAAAAGACACTAGGGTTGTGTATGCACAGAGGAAAGACATGTGAGAATACAGGGAAGAAGACAGCCATTCACAAGCCAAGGAGAGAGGCCTCAGGAAAAACCAAACCTGCCTACACCTTGACCTTGGACTTCTAGTCTTTTCCAAACTGAGAAAATAAATTGTTTAGGCCATAGGGTCTGGTATTTTATTATGGCATCCTGAACACACTGAGACAGCTGGCATTCCCAGAAGCACACAAGTTATCAATCCTTTTTTTTCTCCCTCAGGTTTTCTCTTTAAATATTACCATGACCTTTGTGTTTAACTACAATTTTAACCAAGACAGAATCACAGTATTTGGGGCTTATAATTTTCTACTTCTTCCATATTTTAACAGCTCTAGCCAGCTTGATCATTATCTTAAGTAATAAGACTTGGTTAAGCAAGGTTTGGTTCAAAACAATTTAGATGATTTTCACCAATCCAATCTCACTCAAAAGTCTACGCCAGGTTGATTTTTTATTTATGTCATTAACAAAGTGGTTTTGGAGAGGTTTCCTCAAACTAGGCCCTGATGTGGAGCCTGCAATGAACATACATGTCTCCTGGCTTGTTCTCTAACATGGCAGCCATAGCAGAGAAGGATAGAAGGGCCCATGAGCATGAAGAAATAACATGCACTGTCAGCTAGTCCAGCCCTGGGCACAAAAGGGTCAGGGTCTGGTTTCTTGTGGCCATGATTTCTAGGAAAGCACAACTGGGAAACCAAGGTAAGAGTAGGACTGTTGAGCAAAAGTCAAAGAAGCATCTGCCAGAATTCAAGTATAGTCTATCAGCCAGCTTCTAGAAGATGAAAGATGGATGGAACCAGTAGGCATTATCCCAACATGACTGTCCCATCTTGGTCAGGCACACAGTGGCCCTACTTTAAGATCTCAAGTGTGAATGGGTGGGTTTGTAATCAAGATGAATTAATAAGTACTTTTTTGTTCATTACAAAGGAGCTCACAAATCCTATTAATATTCTTCCTTAGAGATAGCACTTAGCAGCACCCTGCTGTTCCCCAGCTTCAGTACACACCACCTCTCACTTGGACAAGCCCCATCACCGGCTAGATGTTTGACCTCTTTCCTGTGTACCCCATCTACAGTGCAATTTCCACATCAATGTAACCTTCCTTAAACTCTAAATTCTCCATGTTGCACTGCTACTTCAAGGACTTTCAATGGATCCCTATTATCCCTGGAGTCAACATCAATTTTCATCATGGAACTCAGTATCACAGGCTATCCCACAGATACCTCCATGTTCCACACGTTCCAACCTGAGCTTAGCATCTTCACTTTGAACTGCTCTTTTCACTGTTCCCATGTCCTCAGTCTCACAGGGCATTCTAAACCTACTCTGTCTGTCCAACATGTTATATCCAGACAAGTTCTATCAGTTCATCTATTCTCCCTCTCAAACATTTATCTCTCACCCCATCCTCTGCCTCTGTTGGTCTTTCCAGCACTACTGTGCTACAAGACTCTGGTGTTGTTCCTAGAGCCTGGTCACAACCTTTTTTCCACCCTTGGTTACAGACTTTTAATGGGGCTTCTTGCCTTTGGTTCTGCCTCTTTCAGTCCATCCTCTATACTTCAGCCTGGGAGATTTTCTCAACAACATCACTCCCCTGAATAGAAACTTTCAATGACTCTCCCCCACCAGCCACAGTGATTTTGAATGCACAGTTTTGGGCTAGCTGTACTAGAATCTTGGGTAACTGATTAGGACTTGAGGTGCTTCAGCCTCACCTGGGCCTCCTGGTCAGACCTTTAGGCAGAAGCCCAGATAGTTCTTGACTTAACAAATGCTCAGAAGAGCCTGTTTTTCAGATTTTCTGCATGGCCCACAAACTAAGAATCGTTTTTGTGTTTTAATTTTTTTCTTTTTTCTTTGCTACTGATAATTTTTTCCAGCTTTATGGAAATACAATTGACATATTATATTGTGTAACTTTAAGAACTACAAGGTGTTAATTTGATACATTTATATATTTCAAAATGACTACCATCATAGTGTTACCTAACACCTCTATCACATCACATAATTATTACCATTTATTATTTGTGGTGAGTTGCTCACTTTGGCAGCACATATACTAAAATTGGAATGATATTTCTTGTAGTGAGAATAATAATATCTAATCTCTTAAGCACCTTTGAGGTATATAATACAGTGTTGGTAATTATTATTAGTAATCACCATGCTGCACATTAGATCCCCAGAACTTAGTTATTTTATAACTGGAAGTTTGTACATTTTTTCCTAATATCTCCCCATTCCTCCTAACCCCCAGTCCCTGATAACCACATCATTCTACTCTTTCTCTGTATAGGAGTTCAACTTTTTTAGATTCCATGTATGAGTGATACCATACATTTATCTTTCTGTGTCTTATTTCACATAACATAATGCCTTCAAGTCTTATCCATATTGTCATAAATGGCAAGATTTCTTTCTTTCTTATGGCTGAATAATATCCCATTGTATATATACCACATCTTTATCCATTCATTTGTTAACAGACACTTAGGTTTTTTCTGTGTCTTGGCTATTGTGAATAATACTGTAATGTGCATGTGGTACAGATATCTCTTTGAGGTTGGTTATCTTTTCATTTATTTGGATATGTATGCAAAAGTGGATCAATGGTAGTTCTATTTAAAATAATTTTGGGGGGCACCTGGGTGGCTCAGTTGGTTAAGCGTCTGACTTCAGCTCAGGTCATGATCTTATGGTTCGTGAGTTCAAGTCCCTTGTCTCAGAGCCTGGAGCCTGCTTCAGATTTTGTGTCTCCCTCTCTCTCTGGCCCTCCTCCACTCATGCTCTGTCTCTCAAAAATAAATAAACGTTAAAATAATTTTTTAATGTTTATTTATTTTTGAGAGACAGACAGAGTACAAGCAGGGAAGGAGCAGAGAAAGAGGAAGATATAGAATCCGAAGTAGATTCCAGGCTCCGAGATGCAAGCACAGAGCCTGATGCGGGACTCAAACTCATGAGCTGTGAGATGATGACCTGAGCCACCCAGGCGCCCCTGGTGGTTGTATTTTTAATTTTTTGAGAAGGCTCCATACTGTTTTCCATAGTGACTATACCAGTTTGCATTCCCACCATTAGTGCACAAGAGTTCCCTTATCTCCATGTCTTCACCAACACTTGTTAACTGTTTTTTTTTTAATTATAGCTAACAGGTGGTATCTCATTGTAGTTTTGATTTGTATTTCCTTGAAGGTTATTGATGTTGAGCACGTTTTTGTTTACCTGTTGGACATTTGAATATCTTCTTTGGAAAAAATGTCTATTTAGGTTGTTTGCCCTTTTTAAAATTGGGTTATTTGTGGGTTTTTTTTTTTCAATTGAGTTGTATGAGTCTATATATTTTATAAATATTTTCTCCCATTACATAGCTCGCCTTTTCATTTCATTGTTTCTTTTGCCATACAGAAAATTTTTAGTTTAATGTAGTCTCACTTATTAATTTTTGCTTTTGAGGCTGGTACTTTTGGTGTCATATCCAAAAAATTATTGCCAACATGAATCTTGATAAGCTTTTTCTCTATGTTTTTTTCCTAAGAGTTTTATGGTTTCATGTCCTACATTTAAGCTTTGAACTCATTTATTTTTTTTTTATTTTTGTGAGTGGTGTAAGGTAGTGATCCATTCTTCTGCATGTGGTTATCCAGTTTTCCCAAAACTGTTCACTGAAGAGATGAACATTTCCCCACTGAGTATTCTTGGCTTGTTAAACATTAGTTGACTGTATATGCAAGTCTTTATTTCTGGGCTTTGATTCTGTTCTATTAGTCTTTGTGTCTATTTTTATGCCAGAACTATATTGTTTTGTTTTCTATAGCTTTTTAGTATAGTTTGAAATCATGAAGTGTGATGTCTTCAGATTTTTTCTTCTTTGTTAGGATTCTTTTGACAGTTTGGGGATTTTGTGGTTCCTATACAAATTTTAAGATTATTTTTTGTCTATTTCAATGAGAAATATCATTGGAATTTTGATAGTAATTGCATTGAATCTGTGGAGGGCTTTGAGTAGTATGGACATTTTAATTACAGTAATTCTCTGAATCATGAATATAGGATATCTTTCCATTTGTTCATGTCTACTTCAATTTCTTTCATCTGTGGTTTTTTTGTTGTTTTTTTAATGTTTATTTATTTTTGAGAGACAGAGGATGAGCAGAGGAGGGGAAAAGAGAGAAAGGAAGACACAGAATCTGAAGCAGGCTCCAGGCTCTGACTTGTCAGCACAGAGCCCAGTGTGGGGCTCAAACCCACAAACCTGAGATCATGACCTGAGCTGAAGTTGAATGCTTGACTGACTGAGCCACATAGGCACCCCTCATCAGTGTTTTATAGTTTTCAGTGTACATATCTCTTACCTCCTTGGTTAAATTTATTCCTAAGTATTTTTATGCTTTTGATACTGTTGTGAATGAAATTGTTTTATTTCTTTTTCAAATGTTTCAACATTATTACACATGAATACAACTTATTTTTTTGCAACTTATTTTTGTATGTTGATTTATACCCTGTAACTTTACTGAATTCATTGATTAGTTCTAACAATTTTTGGTGGAATATTATGATTTTTTATATATGAGGTCATATCATCAGCAAAAAAAGGAGATGATTTATTTCTTCCTTTCTGATTTGTATGTCTTTTATTTCTTTTTCTTGTCTGATTTCGCTACAAGATTTCCAGTATTATGTTGAATAAAAGTGGTGAGGTGGACCTCCTTGTCTTTTCCCTGATCTTAGAGGAAAGGCTTTCAATTTTTCACTGTTGAGTACGATGTTAGCTGAGGGTTTGTCACATGTGGCCTTCATTACATTGATGTATGTTCTTTCTATACCCAGCATTGTGTATTTTCACAAAAGGATGTTGAATTTTGTCAAATTTTTTTGCATCTACTGAGGAAATTATATAATTTTTATCCTTCATGGTATTAATTTGATATATTACATCTGTTTATTTGTATATGTTAAAACATATTTACATCCCAGAGATAAATCTCACTTGATCATGGTGGGCCGTTTTCTAAAATTATGTTGAAAAATTTTACATCTATATTCATAAAGGAAATTGACCTGTAATGTTCCTTTATTGTAGATCCCTTATCTGGCTTTGGTATTAGAGTAATGGTGGCCTTGTAAGTGGCTTTGGGAGTGTTACCTCTTCTTGAATTTTTTTTTGGAAGAGCTTGAGAAGAGTTTGTTGTTAGTTTTTCTTCAAATATTTGGTGGGATTCACCAGTGAAACCATTTTGTTCTGGGCTTATACTAGAGTTTAATAGTTAACACAACACCACATCACAGTATTAGAGTATTCTGAATCTGCTTGAGTATGCTTGTCTTCAACAATGTGTTTTATATTTTCATGTAAATAATTAGTATCATTTTGTTTTAGCTTGAAAAACTCCTTTTAGCATTTCTTGTAGGACAGATCTAGTTGTGATTAACTCTTTCAGTTTTTGTTTGTTAGGAAAAGTCTTTCTCTAACCTTCATTTCTGAAGGACAACTTTTGTGGGTAATGTATTCTTGATTGGCAGTTTCTTTCTTGCCACATTGTTAATATGTCATCCCAATATCTTCTAGCATGGAAGATTTTTGCTGAAAACTCCATTAGTAGCCTTATGGAATTCCCTTATATGAGAAAATTGTTTTTTCTTGCTGCTTTTAAAACTCTGTCTTTCATTTTATTTTATTTTATTTTATTTTATTTTTTTAATTTTTTTTTCAACATTTTTATTTATTTTTGGGACAGAGAGAGACAGAGCATGAACGGGGGAGGGGCAGAGAGAGAGGGAGACACAGAATCAGAAACAGGCTCCAGGCTCCGAGCCATCAGCTCAGAGCCCGACGCGGGGCTCGAACTCACGGACCGCGAGATCGTGACCTGGCTGAAGTCGGACGCTTAACCGACTGCGCCACCCAGGCGCCCCTGTCTTTCATTTTAGACAGTGTGATTATGACGTGTCCTAGAGAAGATTATTTTGGATTGAAATTTTGGGGGTGACCTATTAGCTTATCCAAATCTCTCCCCAGGTATGGAAATATCTCAGGCTTTATTTCCACCCCCTTTTTCTTCTCTTCTCTCTCTGGAACTCCAATGATAATTACATTATTTATCTTGATGGTATCCCACTAGTCATGTAGGCTTTCTTCATCCCTTTTCATTCTTCTTTTTCTCTTTGCCCCTCTTATTGGATAATTTCAACTGATCTTATCTTCTAGCTTTCTAATCACATCTTCTGTTTGGTTTAATTTCTATTGAATCTCTATATTGGATTCTTCAATCACTGTATTCTTCATATCCAAAGTTTTGGTTTGGTTATTTTTTATGTCTTCTATTTCTTTGTTAATCTTCTCATTTTGTTCTCATAGTGTTTCCCTGATGTTATTGAATCATTTATCTATATCACTTGTAGCTCTCTGAGCATCTTTAGAAATTTTATTTTGAATTTCTGGATCTCCATTTCTTTGGTGCCAGTTATAGGAGGTTTACTGTATTGCTTTGGTGGAGTCATGTTTCCCTGATTCTTCATTACCCCTGTAGATTTGCAAAGGTATCTGTACATTTGAAGAAATAGTCTCCTCTTCCAAACTTTATGAAATGACTCTGGTAAGGGAAGACTTTCACCTGCAGGTGGGGGCATGTTGGAATATACTGTACCCCTGGGTCTAGTGGTGCAGGGTGCCAAGTGTGGGGGCATATGATAGCATAGGTCCAAAGGTGTGTGATGTCTCTTCAGCTAAGGCTACTGGAGTCCACATCATTGATAACCATGTGGTTTTGGTGAGCACTGCAGGAAGTGTTTCAGGGTTTTTGGGTCCTCAGTATACCTCCAGTTCCAGTGAGCAGGCAACAATGGTGGCTGGAGACTTGGCTGCAGGGATTACCTGTAGGTGCCTAGGTGCAAGGTGCAGAAACACACCTAGTAATGGGGGCAAATGAAGGAAAAAAGGGCCAGAGCCAAGTATAGGCTCACTGGCAGTTGTAGTTGCCCAGGTTGTCAGCATGCTCTCCCTGGCTGCTCAATGTATATAGTAATAGAGGCTGGTGATGGAAGTTGGGCTGTAGGCATGCAGGCACATAGCTAGAGGGGTTAGCCCTGAGCACATGCATACTAAGGAGGATGGTCAGCTGTGGGTGTTTAGGCTGGTGTCTTGCGCTGTGCAGCCACAGTGTCCTGGTCTGTCTGCCATTGCATTTCTTAGGTTCTAAAGGTAGGGGGTGGAGAAAGTAAGGAGGGACTCAAGTGTCAACAGACATAAATACCTGTTGTGCAAAAGCTGGTGAAGTCTGCAGAGGGCCCAGGGTGGTTTTGCTGACTTTGTTTTTTCAGTGACAAAATCTGCTGGGTTTGTTTGCACAGCAGGTCACTGTGAACTACAAGTGCTCCTTCATCATGGCTACTATTGGTAGCCCTTTCTTTTCTTCCTTGTTCCTAGCTATTGATAGCCTCTGCATTTTTTCCCTTGTTCTTAGCCATGCCCATACATCTCAGCTTTGCCAATCTGGGCTGGATAAAACCAAAGCGAGACCTTTGTGTGGTTCTCCAAAAGGCTGGGAATGCTGGTGCTCACTCTACCCTTTCTGGTGAGAAGAGTTCTTTCTAGTGACAAAATTCTCCCTTGGTACTGAGCAATGCTTACTTTGGGGATGGGATGATGCAGGCAAACTGAAGCTGTTTTCCTTCTCTTCTTTTGCAGTTCTTCTCAGGCTTTTATCCCACTCTGTTGCTAAAGTTTCTTAAGTGGACTCCAGAGATCTTCTAGAGCTGTTTATGCTGTGGATATCTGTCTAATTGTTGATCTTCATGGGAGACCAGAAGCTGAATGTCACTCATGTCACTTGGTCTTTATGTTTTTAAATGGTTGATCTTGTGATTTTAAATTGTTAATCTTCATTCATGGAAGGATAGAAGATGAATGTCACTTATGTTACTTGGTCTTTATGTTTTTTAAATGGTTGACAAAATACAAAGAATCCTTTCATGATATGTGAAATTATATAAAATTCAAATTTAAGATCCATAATAAATTTTCTTTAAAGAATTTTTTTATTTGTAATTTAACTTTATTTTTTATTTTTTAAAATTTACATCCAAATTAGTTAGTATACAGTCAAGCAATGATTTCAGGAGTAAATTCCTTAATGCCCCTTACCCATTTAGCCCATTCCCCCTCCCACAACCCCTCCAGAAACCTCAGTTTGTTCTCCATATTTATGAGTCTCTTTTGTTTAGTCCCCCTCCCTGTTTTTATATTATTGTTGTTTCCCTTCCCTTATGTTCATCTGTTTTGTCTCTTAAAGTCCTCATATGAGTGAAGTCATATGATTTTTGTCTTTCTCTGACTGACTAATTTCACTTAGCATAATACCTTCTAGTTCCATCCACGTAGTTGCAAATGGCAAGATTTCATTCTTTTTGATTGCTGAGTAATACTCCATTGTGTATATATATATATATATATATATATACATATATATATATATATATACCACATTTTCTTTATCCATTCATCCATTGATGGGCATTTGGGCTCTTTCCATACTGTGGCTATTGTCGATAGTGCTGCTTTAAACATGGGGGTGCATGTGCCCCTTCGAAACAGCACACCTGTATCCCCTGGATAAATGCCTAGTAGTGCAATTGCTGGGTTGTAGGGTAGTTCTATTTTTAGTTTTTTGAGAAACCTCCATACTATTTTACAGAGTGGTTGCACCAGCTTGCATTCCCACCAACAATACAAAAGAGATCCTCTTTCTCTGCATCCTCAGCAACATCTGTTGTTGCCTGAGTTGTTCATGTTAGCCATTCTGACAGGTGTAAGGTGGTATCTCATTGTGGTTTTGATTTGTATTTCCCTGATGATGAGTGATGTTGAGCATTTTTTCAAGTGTCAGTTGGCCATCTGGATGTCTTCTTTGGAGAAGTGTCTATTCATATCTTTTGCCCATTTCATCACTGGATTATTTGTTTTTTGGGTGTTGAGTTTGATAAGTTCTTTGTAGATTTTGGATACTAACCCTTTATCTGATATGTCATTTGCAAAATTTTCTCCCATTCTGTCGGTTGTCTTTTAGTTTTGCTGATTGTTTCCTTCATTGTAAAGAAGCTTTTTATTTTGATGAGGTCCCAGTAGTTCATTTTTTCTTTTGTTTCCCTTGCCTCTGGAGATGTGTTGAGTAAGAAATTGCTGCGGGCAAGATCAAAGTAGTTTTTGCCTGCTTTCTCCTTGAAGATTTTGATGGCTTCCTGTCTTACATTGAGGTCTTTCATCCATTTTGAGTTTGTTTTTGTGTATGGTATAAGAAAGTGGTCCAGGTTCATTCTTCTGCATGTAGCTGTCCAGTTTCCCCAGTACCATTTGCTGAAAGACTGTCTTTATTCCATTGGATATTCTTTCCTGCTTTGTAAAAGATTAGTTGCCTATATGTTTGTGAGTCCATTTCTGGGTTCTCTATTCTATTCCATTGATCTGAGTGTCTGTTCTTGTGCCAGTACCATACTGTCTTGATGATTACAGCACTGTAGTATAGCTTGAAGTCTGGGATTGTGATGCCTCCTGCTTTGGTTTTCTTTTTCAAGATTGCTTTGGCTATTCGGGGTCTTTTCTGGTTCCATACAAATTTTAGGATTATTTGTTCTAGCTCTGTGAAGAATGCTGGTGTTACTTTGATAGAGATTGTGTTGAATATGTAGATTGCTTTGGGTAGTATAGACATTTTAACAATATTTGTTCTTCCTATCCAGGAGCATGGAATCTTTTTCCATTTCTTTGTGCCTTCTTCAATTTCTTTCATAAGTTTTCCATAGTTTTCAGTGTGTAGATTTTTCACCTCTTTGGTTAGATTTATTCCTAGGTATTTTGTGGGTTTTGGTGCAACTATAAATGGGATCGATTCCTTGATTTCTCTTTCTGTCGCTTAATTGTTGGTGTATAGGAATGCAACCGATTTCTGTGCATTGATTTTATATCCTGCAACTTTGCTCAATTCATGAATCAGTTCTAGCAGTTTTCTGGTGGAATCTTTTGAGTTTTCCATATAGAGTATCATGTCATCTGCAAAGAGGGAAAGTTTGACCTCCTCCTGGATGATTTGGATGCCTTTTATTTCTTTGTGTTGTCTGATTGCAGAGGCTAAGACTTCCAATACTATGTTGAATAACAGTGCCAAGAGTGGACATCCCTGTCTTGTTCCTGACCTTAGGGGGAAAGCTCTCAGTTTTTCCCCATTGAGGATGATATTAGCGTCGGGTTGCTGGTATATGGCTTTTATCATCTTGAGGTATGATCCTTCTATCCCTACTTTCTTGAGGGTTTTTATCAAGAAAGGATGCTGTATTTTGTCAAATGTCTATGCATCTATTGAGAGGATCACATGGTTCTTGTCCTTTCTTTTATTGATGTGATGAATCACGTTAATTGTTTTGCGGATATTGAACAAACCTTGCATCCCAGATGTAAATCCCACTTGGTCGTGGTGAATAATTTTTTAATGTATTGTTGGATTCAGTTGGCTAATGTCTTGAAGATTTTTGCATCCATGTTCATCAGGGAAATTGGTCTATAGTTCTCCTTTTTAGTGGGGTCTCTGTCTGGTTTTGGAATCAGGGTAATGGTGGCTTCATAAAAAAAGTTTGGAAGTGTTTCCTCATTTCTATTTTTTTTGAACAGTTTCAAGAGACTAGGTGTTAACTCTTCCTTAAATGTTTGGTAGAATTCCCCTGGAAAGCCATCTGGCCCTGGACTCTTGTTTTTTGGCAGATTTTTTACTACTAATTTGATTTCCTTACTGGTTATGGGTCTGTTCAAATTTTCTATTTCTTCCTGTTTCAGTTTTGGTAGTTTATATGTTTTTAGGAATTTGTCCATTTCTTCCAGATTGCCATTTCATTGGCATATAATTGCTCATAATATTCTCTTATTATTGTTTTTATTTCTGTTCTGTTGGTTGTGATTTCTCCTCTTTCATTCTTGATTTTACTTATTTGGGTCCTTTTCTTTTTCTTCTTGATCAAACTGGCTAGTGGTTTATCAATTTCGTTAATTCTTTCAAAGAACCAGCTTTTGGTTTCATTGGGCTGTTCTACTGTTTGTTTTTTTTTTGTTTGTTTGTTTTGTTTTGATAGCATTAATTTCTGCTCTAATCTTTATTATTTCCTGTCTTCTGCTGGTTTTGGGTTTTATTTGCTGTTCTTTTTCCACTTCAAGGCGTAACGTTAGGTTGTGTATCTGAGATCTTTCTTCCTTCTTTAGGAAGGCCTGGATTGCTATATACTTTCCTCTTATGACCACCTTTGCTGTGTCCCAGAGGTTTTGGGTTGTGGTGTTATGATTTTCATTGACTTCCATATACTTTTTAATTTCTTCTTTAACTGCTTGGTTAGCCCATTCATTCTTTAGTAGGATGTTCTTCAGTCTCCAAATTTTTTCTTGTGGTTGATTTCGAGTTTCATAGCATTGTGGTCTGAAAATATGCACAGTATGATCTCAATCTTTTTGTACTTACTTAGGGCTGTTTTGTGTCCCAGTATATGGTCTATTCTGGAGAACGTTCCATGTGCACTGGAGAAGAATGTGTATTCTGCTGATTTAGGGTGAAATGTTCTGAATATATCTGTTAAGTCCATCTGGTCCAACATGCCATTCAAAGCCATTGTTTCCTTGTTGATTTTTTGATTAGATGATCTGTCCATTGCTGTGAGTGGGGTGTTGAAGTCTCCTACTATTATGGTATTACTATCAATGAGTTTCTTTATGTTTGTGATTAATTGATTTATATATTTGGGTGCTCCACATTTGGTGCATAAATGTTTACAATTGTTGGGTCTTCTTGGTCTATAGACCCCTTGATTATGATATAATGCCCTTCTGCATCTCTTGATTCAGTCTTTATTTTAAAGTCTAGATTGTCTGATGTAAGTATGGCTACTCCGGCTTTCTTTTGTTGACCATTAGCATGATAGATGGTTCTCCATCCCCTTATTTTCGATCTGTAGGTGTCTTTAGGTCTAAAGTGGGTCTCCTGTAAACAGCATATAGAGGGTCTTGTTTTCTTATCCATTCTGTTACCCTATGTCTTTGGATTGGAGCGTTGAGTCCATTGACATTTAGAGTGAGGCTGAAAGATAATTTATTGCCATTACGATGCTTGTAGAGTTGGAGTTTCTGGTGGTGTGCTCTGGTCCTTTCTAATCTTTGTTGCTTTTGAGATATATATATATATATATATATACACACACACACATATATATACATATATATGTATATATATGTATATATATGTATATGTATATATATGTATACATATATATGTATATATATGTATATACATATACATATATATGTGTATATAGATGTGTGTGTGTGTGTGTATATATATATATATATATATTTTTTTTTATCTTTTCCCCTCTTAGAAAGTCCTCCTTAAAATTTCTTACAGGGCTGGTTTAGTGGTCACAAACTCCTTTAATTTTTGTTTGTCTAGGAAACTTTTTATCTCTCCCTCTATTTTGAATGACAGCCTTGCTGGATAAAGAATTCTTGGCTGTATATTTTTCTGATTCAGCACACTGAATATATCCCACCACTCCTTTCTGGCCTGCCAGGTTTCTGGATAGGTCTGCTGCAAACCTTCCCTTGTAGGTTAGGGACTTTTTTTCCCTTGCTGCTTTCATGATTCTCTCCTTGCTTGAGCATTTTGTGAATTTGACTATGATATGCCTTGTTGATGGTCGGTTTTTGTTGAATTTAGTGGGAGTCCTCTGTGCTTCCTGGATTTTGATGTCTGTGTCTTTCGCCAGGTTAGGAAAGTTTTCCACTATGATTTGCTCACATAACCCTTCAACCCCTATTTCTCTCTCTCCCTCCTCTGGGACCCCTATGATTGTGATGTTGTTCCTTTTTAATGAGTCACTGATTTCTCTAATTCTTAAATCGTGCTCTTTTGCCCTAATCCCCCTCTTTTTTTCTGCTTCGTTATTCTCTATAAGTTTGTCCTCCATATCGCTGATTTTCTGTTCTGCCTCATCCATCCTTGCCACAACTGCATCCATCCGTGATTGCAGCTCAGTTATAGCATTTTTAATTTCATTCTGGCTGTTTTTTTAACTTCTTTTATCTCTGCAGAAAGGGATTCTAATCTATGTTCGACTCCAGCTAGTATTCTTATTATCGTGATTCTAAATTCTGATTCAACATCTTGCTTGTGTCTGTGTTGGTTAAATCCCTGGCTGTCATTTCTTCATGCTCTTTCTTTTGGGGTGAATTCCTTCATTTTGTCATTTTGAAGGGAAAAAAGGAATTAATGAGGTAGAAAAATTGAAATTAAAAAATTAAAATTAAAAAAACATTAAAATTAAAAATTAAAAACACACACACACACAAAAATTGAATAGATGATGCTAGATCCTAGGTGTGTTTTGGTCTGGATGTGGAAAATGGTTTGACAGATTAGAGAAACAAACAAAAAAAGGGGGGGAGAGAAAAAAAGGAAATCGTTTGAGAATTTGAAAAAATACACTAAAGTAGACTAAAATACACAAAAGTAGAGAATATAGTAGAAAAAATTATATAAAAATATTTTAATAATAATTAAAAAGAAATATGAATTTTTTTGTTTCCTGTATTTAAGAAAAAAGAAAATAAATGAAAAAGAGAAAAAAGATAAAAAAAGAAAAACAGAAAAGACAGAAAAAAAAGAAAAAAGAAATCGTTTGAAAATTTAAAAAGTGAATAAACTGTAGTAGACTGAAATAAAATGATGAGAGTAAGATAGAATTTGAAAAAATTTACATAAAAGCAAAAATATAGTAATAAAAATTAAATAAAAATATTTTTAAAAGAAATTGAGAGTAAAAATGAAGTTTTTCTCTTCTGCATTCAAGAAAAAGAAAAGAAATGAAAAAGAAAAAAGAAAAAGAAAGAAAAAAATGAAATTGTTTGAAAATTTGAAAAGGTGAATACACTGAAGTAGACTAAAATAAAATGATGGAAGTAAAGTAGAATTTGAAAAAATTTACACAAAAGTAAAAAATATAGTAATAAAAATTAAAGACAGATATTTTTAATAAAAACTGAAAATAAAAATGAGTTTTTTCTCTTTCTTTATTCAAGAAAAAGAAAGGAATTGTAAAAGAGAAAAAGGAAAAAGAGAGAGAGAGAAAAAATTGAATAGATGAAGCTACTAACAGATTGAAGTAGGACTGAAATTGCTTCGTTTTCCCCTAGAGGTCAGTCCATGTAGTTCTTTATAGTCCATAAATTGAGCCGTTGGTAAGGTTTGTGTTCTTGAAGAGGAAAGTTGGCCCAGTTGGGCAGGGCTCGGTAACAGCTCTGCTCTCCCCTAGATGGCGCTGCTAGCCTACTGGGGTGGATTGTTGCGGTGCTCTTTGGTGCTCATGTGCAGGAGCAGTGAGAAATGGCGCCACCTAGCCACCCAGCCTGTTCTCCGGGATCAGCAATCACACACCGGTCCTCCGTTTTCAGTTCTTGTCTACTCTCCGCTTTTCCCCTCTCCATGACCACTCTCCAGTGCCCCGAGCCTGTGGCCAGGTGCCAACCCACCCCAAAAGAAGATCGCGAGACAGTGTAGCCTCAGCATTTCAGGGACCTTGGAAAATCGCGACACACATCTGGCACCAGGCTTCACCTTCAACAGCCTTGCCCCAGCACCAACGAATGTGGCTGCCTTCCAGAATCTGCTGGGACCAGGTGGCTTCAATAGTTTCTACCAAATGTTCTTCCAGCAGTGAACCACTTTTCCCCATGTGGCCTGAGAACCTCCTGGACCCCACTCTGTTCCTGGGGATTCACCTTTCCCACCAGAGCACCGTCAGGTATTGAGCTGTAGAGTTGCAGCCTTTGCGCTCCCCTTATTTACAGTCTTAATGGAATTTAAACCCTCTCCTTTCTCCTTTTTCCCTTTTTAGTTTAGTCCCTGAGGCTGTTTCCAATTTTCCACTTTCTCTCCAGCTGCTTTTGGGGAGGGGTGCTTTTCCCGTATGCTACCCCCCCCCAGTCTCTGTCCTCTCTCTGCCCGTAAAAGGGGTTCCCTACCTTTCGGGGCTTCTTGCTCCCCAAGTTCAGCTCTTCATGTCATGTACCTGCTGAATTCTGTGGTTCAGGTTGTGCAGATTGTTGTGTTAATCTTCCAATCAGTTTTCTAGGTGTATAGGATGGTTTAGTGTTGGTCTGGCTGTATTTCATGGACGTGAGACACACAAAAAGCTTCCATGCTGTTCCGCCATGTTCTTTAAAGAATTTTTAATGTTTTATTTATTTTTGAGAGAAAGAGAGAGAAAGAGAGAAAGCCCAAGCAGGGGAGGGGCAGAGCAAGAGGGGGACAGAGGATCTGAAGCAGATCCTGGGCTTCATGCTGATAGTAGAGTGTCCAAACTGTGAGATCATGGCCTGAACTGAAGTCGGAGGTTCAACTGACTGACCACCCAGGCGCCCTGAGGTCAATAATAAATTTTCATTGGACATAGCCATGCCCATTCATTGACATATTATCTATGGCTGCTTTTGTTGCAAGAGTTGAGTATTTGCAACAGTAGACCATATAGCCTGAAAGGTCTAAAATATTTACTATCTGGCTTTTTACAGAAAAAGCTTTCTCACATCTGACCTAGAAGATGAAGCCCAAACTCTTATATTTTAAGTGAGATTATGCAAAAAAATATTGAGCCACACTGTAGTTCCCAGTCAGGATGCTGAGTGAACTCCATGCCAGCAGCATCCCTTGCCCCAGCTATTCTCTCCCTTAAACATCTCCAGTCATCATGTAATCCCAGCTTCACTCCATTTCTCATCTATTGAAAACATTCTCCTTACTAACGCTTCCTGGTTCCTCCCAACCCAAATGCACCCTTAGCTGCAGCAGCAATAGCATTTTGTTTATTGTTGTCTGTAGCTAATGACATTCTGCTTCATGTGGTTATGTGTTATTGTGTGTACATATCTATGAGCTCCCTATGAGCTACCTAAGAGGTAAAGTGTTCTTCAACTTCTTGAAGTGCTCTTGGCATATAGTTCCAAGCTGAGATAATGCCCAGAAAATAGATGTTGGATGTCTGAATGGATATCTAGGTGGATGTCTGGATGGATGGATGGATGGATGAATGGATGGCATTAGAAAATTCAAACCTGAGACTATAGATGCTGGAGAGGATGTGGAGAAACGGGAACCCTCTTGCACTGTTGGTGGGAATGCAAATTGGTGCAGACACTCTGGAAAACAGTGTAGAGGTTCCTCAAAAAATTAAAAATAAACCTACCCTATGACCCAGCAATAGCACTGCTAGGAATTTACCCAAGGGATACAGAAGTACTGATGCATAGGGGCACTTGTACCCCAATGTTTATAGCAGCACTCTCAACAATAGCCAAATTATGGAAAGAGCCTAAATGTCCATCAACTGATGAATGGATAAAGAAATTGTGGTTTATATACACAACGGAGTACTACGTGGCAATGAGAAAGAATGAAATATGGCACTTTGCAGCAACATGGATGGAACTGGAGAATGTTATGCTAAGTGAAATAAGCCATACAGAGAAAGACACATACCATATGGTTTCACTCTTATATGGATCCTGAGAAACTTAACAGAAACCCATGGGTGAGGGGAAGGAAAAAAAAAAGAGGTTAGAGTGGAAGAGAGCCAAAGCATAAGAGACTCTTAAAAACAGAACAAACTGAGGGTTGATGGGGGGTGGGAGGAAGGGGAGGGTGGGTGATGGGTATTGAGGAGGGCACCTTTTGGGATGAACACTGGGTGTTGTATGGAAACCAATTTGACAATAAACTTCATATATTGAAAAAAATAAAATAATATACAAAAAGAAAAAAAGAAAAAAAAGAAAATTCAAACCTGAGTTCCTTGAGTACAGCTATCAGAAGCACAACTAGGAGACACCTGCTAGGTGTCCCAGGGAGGGTTCCCTGCACATTACTCACACATCTTTTTCTCCAATCCATGAGGTGGGAATGAATTTCACTAGCCTTCTAGGAGCCCCAGGATACCCTAAGAGGTCTCTGCCAATTTCTGAATAATCAGGCTGCTAGAAAATAAGGGTGACAGCGTGACAAGGAAGAAGACACAGAAAGTAATTCATCCCATAGTTATTATTTGTCCTTCCACACAAGTTCCTTGAGCTTTGGGGGTACAGCACAAACTCAATTAATTAAAAGTTGATCACTAACACTACTAGAAAAGGGGTCACGATCTAGGGGCAAATGGTCAAAGTCAGACAGAAACAAAATGGAAAAGAGCTGGTACTGAAAGAGGGCAGAGAACTCCTAACAGTTCTGAGGTAGGGGCTTCCAAGCTGGACTTGCAAAAGTAAAAGACTTCACGATTCACAGTCAACTTGAAGCCACAGAGCAGGGCCAGCCTTCTCCAATTTCTTCCACAACCCATGCTTGGTTTGAACTTGACAGTAAAAGTTGAAAAGACTAAGGATCTGTGTTTTCATGGAAACTCTGGTCTAAAAATACAACCACCTCACATATTGAGCACCAGCCATCTGTCTGGACCAGAGCATGTGTTTGCCCTCTCTTAACAACACCTCTGCAAAGTAGCTATGCTTATCTCCATTTTGAGCCCAAAGAGATTGGGTGACCCAGGTCAGAGATATGACTTAACACCTGAACCTTCCTCCAGCCAAGGAATACACCAGCTGGTCAGCCAACAACACAGTTCTGCCCTTGCTTGGTACCACAGGAATCAGGTAAAAGCCTGGACCCAACCATGCCTGAGTTTAGGTAACCCAGAAGAAAAGGTCCTTACACCATCTGGGATGTCATTTGTCCCTTCATGGTTGTAAGCCAGCAGACAGTGCACAGAGAGTAAAACCACAGGAAGCCGGGGCCACAGGCAGGCTGGACAACAGGTTGCTCACAGCAACAATCAAGCCACAGTTACTATTGAGAGAATTCTTCAAGCCATGGAGTCAGCAGTAAATATCTGTTTACTGCCATTTATACTCCTTAGTAGTCACCTTCAATCAAATAAGCCTGTTTACTTAAATAGGGTTGTAAAGTAAAGGCAAACATACTCTATTAGTAAGGAGGTATTAACCACTAATTGTCATGTTGGCCTATGATGTGTGTCCCAACATCTGGGCTGCACAGGAGGGTGCTTGACTCAGCAAGAGGTAACACAGCAGGCAGCTGGGTCTGTGCCAGGCCTTGTAGAATACTTATACCTGCCTCACACCCCCATGGGCTGGTACTCTAGCAGTTATTTTTTTTAAAAAACTTTATTGAAATATTATTTATATACCATAAAAGTTACCCTTTTAAAGTAGACAATTCCATGCTTTTTTAGCATATTCACAGAAATGTGCAGCCTTCACATAGTTCTGATTTTAGAACATTTTTGTCCTTTCTTTTAAAAACCCTATATTTATTAGTAATCACTTAACATCCTCTCTTCTCACCAGCCCCTGGAAACCATCAATCTATATTCTCTCTTTACAGGTTTTCCTATTCTAGACATTTCACATAAATAGAATCATAGAGTATATGGTCTTTTGTGACTAGCTTCCATTAGGTAGCATAATGTTTTCAGATTCACCCATGGTGTCACATGTATCAGTATTTCATTCTTTTTTATGACTGCATAATATTCTACTCTGTAGTCATACCACATTTTATTCATCCACTCATAAGCTGATGGACATCTGAGTAGCTTTCACTTTTTCACTGCTATGAATAATGTTGCTATGAATATTCATGGATAAGTTTTTGTTGGATGTATGTTTTCATTTTTTTAAGATATGTACCTAGGAATGGAATTACTAGATCATATAGTAACTCTATGTTTAACATTTTGAGGAACTGCCAAACTGTTTATCAAAACAGCTGCACCTTCATACATTCTCACTAGTGATGCATGTAGGTTCCAATTTCTCCACATCCTTGCCAACGCTTTTTATTATAGCCATTCTAGTGGGTATAAAATGATATTTCATTATAATTTTGATTTGGACTTTCTTGACAGCTAATGATATTGAGCATATTTTCATGTGCTTATTAATCACTTGGAGAAATGTATATTAAAATCTTTTCCCTGGGGCGCCTGGGTGGCTCAGTCTGTTGAGCATCTGACTTTGGCTCATGTCATGATCTCATAGCTTGTGAGTTCGATCCCCACATCGGGCTCTGTGCTGACAGCTCAGAGCCTGGAGCCTGCTTCAGATTCTGTGTCTCCCTCTCTCTCTGCCCCTAACCCACTCACATTCTGTCTCTGTCTCTCTCAAAAATAAACATTACCAAAAAAAATTTTTAAAGCTTTTCCCTTTTTAAACTTGGATTTTGTCTTTTTATTGTCATTGTAGTTCTTTATATACTTTGGATACAAGACTTTTATCATATATACATTTTGCAAATATTTACTCTCATACTGCATGTTGTCTTTTCACTTTTTTGATAGTGTCCTTTGAAGTACGAGTTTTTCATTTTGATGACATCCAACTTATTTTTTTTTCTTTTATTGTTACGCTTTCATTTTCATATATAAGAAACCATTGCCTAACCCAAGTTCATAAATATATACTCCTATGCTTTCTTCTAAGAGTTTAATACTTTTATGCATTTATGCATATCATCCATTTAGAGTTAACTTTTATACATGACATGAGGTAGGGATCCAACTTCATTCTTTTCCACATGAATATCCAGTTATCACAGTACCATTTAGTGAAAAGATTTTCTCCCATTGAATTATCTTGGCATGCTTGCTAAAAATCAATTGACCATAAATTAAGAGTTTGTTTCTGGCTTCTATTTGATTCCATTTATCTATAGATCTCAACTTATACCAGTACCATGTTGTCTCAATTACCATAGGTTTGTAGTAGTTTTAGAATCAGGCAATGTGAAGCCTCCAAATTTGTTATTCTCTTTCAAGGTGATTTTGGCTATTCTGGGCCCCTGAATTTCCATATAAACTTTAAGATCAGCTTGTCAGTTTCTGACAAAAAGAAAAAAGAAAGAGAGTTAGCTAAGATTTCAACAGGGATTGTGTTGAATCTATGGATCATTTGGGGGAGTATGGCCATCTTTACCATATTAAGTGTGTTAATTCATAAACGTGGGTGTCTTTCCATTTATTTAGGTCTGTGATTTTTTTCAACGTTTTGTAGTAGTGAATGCACAAGTCTTACACTTCTTTTTGTTAAATTTATTTCTGAGTGTTTTCTTCTTGATTCTAGACAGTTAATTTTTAAGAAAGGAAGCAAAGATAAAATTATTCTCCAAAATCTAAAATACAAACGATGGAGAAGATGGGAGGGCATTCATTTCTACTATCATCAACGGAGTTTCATGATGCTGGCCAACCATAGGCTGGATTCTGAAATCCAGGTTGTCTGTGCCACCATCCTGCCTTCACTACTCAACTATTTTTCAGGAAATGGGGGGTCAGTTACCTGTGTCCTTCACCATATAGTTCATCATCTTATCCTCAAACCCAGAGATGCATGCAATGACATGAATAATTTGATTTTTTAAAAGAACATTTTAATTCCATTCCTTCATCATCTGGTGTATACTAAGTAACTTGAATGTGGCAGGAGCTGATGGCACATCAAGTAACTTCTAGATAGTCCCTGCTTTCAGTGGGTGGAGGCCCATTGGGAAGACCACCACACAGACAGTGATATCCAGGGAGGAAAGTGATTTGATGGAGGAGTGCACAGAGGAATCCTGGACCCCCAAAGGTCATGGTCAGTTATACTCTTTAGGAGAAGTTTCCAGGAGGCCCCAACCTGCATCTTTAAGGATAAGGATAACAGCTGAATGCAGGGCTATGGATTCAAGGTCATGAGCTGAAGTGTGGAGATGGGCAGGCATGGCAGGTTGGGTTAAGGAGACACAGGAGCTCAGTGCAGAGGAGATGAGGACCTGGGGACAAGGGCAGACAGTAAGGTGGGAGGGCCCCATTTTCTCTGCCTCTGTAGAGAATCTCCTTCCTGTTTTCTTGACGGGTTGGTGCCCACATGTTCCCTGAAACCTCCCCTTGAGGCAGAAGGGACTGTTCAGTGTAAAGAACTGATAAAGCTCCAAGAAGATAGATTTTTAAAGAGAATTTTATTTATTTAGTACTATTTAAAAGATACCAAAACATATAAATACTGCACAGTGGATATCTGTGTGCCTACCACTAGCCTACAAAATAAAACATCATTCTCATATGCCTCTCCCCAGTTGCCTGCACCTCCCTCCATCCAGAGTAACTACTACCCTGAATTTGGTATGTATTGTTAGCCCCATGCATCCCTTCATACTTTTACTCAATATAGATTAATTCTTAAACTATATACTGTCCTTGTAACTTGCAGTTTTTATATTTTGCATATAGAGTATCATTCTGTAGAAATTCCTGTGCAACTTGCTCTTCTCACTCAGCTTTAAGTCCCTGACATATATCCATAGTTAGGTGCACTTCTGGTTCATGTACTTCCCCTATGTAATATCCCATTTTTATTATCCCAATTTATTCTCTTGTTGCTCATCCTGTCATTTACTCATGATCTTTTTGTTCTTTCAAGTGCTGCAGTGACTAACTTGGTATTTCCTGATGCACAGACAGCTGTTCCTCCAGAAAAGAGGCTTTCAAACAGTTTTTTGCTGTGGTTCACAGAGGAAAATTGGTTTTATGTTGTAACTCAGTACACATAGGTTTATTAGAATTCTATGAAATAATACTTGCTCTAACTACCTTCAGTGCACTGCTGATATTTTCAATTCTCTTCTACAGCATTTTTGGATGCTGGCCTTGGCCTTTTAAACTAGGTTCATGGCTCACAGTGGTTCCCACCAACCAGTGAAATTCCTTATTCTTACCTTTCTATTCATTTGACTAGGATTACTGAGTGTGAGGAGTGCATCCCCCAAATTGACTCCATCTGCCAAACTGCCCTCGTCTTGGCAATGTTGGATCCTGCCTCCAACAGCAAACAGGACTTACCATATTGTCAGAAACTTTTGTTTGGAGCCATCTGGTGGGTATAAAATATTTCATTGTCATTTTGCTTGGCATTTCTCTGTGACTAATGAGACAAACCATTTTTCATGTTATTCTGGGTTGTCCACACTTCCTTTTCTGTGAAATGTCTTTTTATGTCTCTTACCCATTTTTCTATATTTCTCTTACTGGTTTGCGCAACTTCATTATGCATTCTGTACACTAATCTACTATATTCTCCCTGTTTGTGGACTGTCTTTTGGTTTTTGTTGCCTTTTTTAGGTTTTCTTCTTAAAAATTTTTTAAATGTTTATTTTTTTTTGAGAGACAGAGAGAGAAGGGGAGATGCAGAGAGAAATCAAGACACAGAGGCAGGCTTCAGGCCATGAGCTCTCAGCACAGAGCTTGGCTCATGAGCCATGAAATCATGACCTGAGCCGAAGTCAGACAATTAACCAAGTCACCCAGGTGCCCCTGGTTGCTGTTTTTTATGATGTTGTCAAATTCCTATATGATTTGCATTTTTGTGTCTTGTTTATGAAATCCTTACAGCAAACTCATAGCCTCCTCCAGATTTTTCTAACAGTTTTAAATGTTTTATTTTCATATGTAGATCTTTAGCCCATTGGTAGTTTATTTTTGTTTGTGGTTTAAAACAAATATCCAATTTTATTTTATTTTCCATACAGATAACAAATTGCTCTTGCAAATTGATCTCTCAGCCCACCCTTTGCCCACTGATCTGCAACCTCTGTTACAAACCAAATTTCCACCCATGGGAGGGTCTGCTGCTGAGTGCTCTATTCCACCACGTGGTCAGTTTGTATTTCTCTGTACCAATACCATTGTGTTGTAATTATTAAATTATTACAGCTTTACTATAACATCTTGACTATCTGTTGGGCAATACCTCAAGTCTGTTTCTTGTTTTGTATTTTCTCCTTGGAAATTATAAGGAGGTTGTCTTAAAAGAATTAAATAAAAATTGGCAAAAACAAACAAACCTGGGTTTGGGGCCCATGGCAAATTATGTTGAACATCATCCCTGGAGAAGTCTTCTCTCTAAGCCTCTTTAATGTATGAACTTGTCTGTGAGCAGGCCAGGTAGAGGAAGGAGGAAGGGACTCTGTGACTGAAACTGAAAGCCTCAAAGCCTGAGGTAAAAAGGAACATGGCGTCTACAGGAGAGGCAGCACTACCTCTGACAGCTGTAGGACCACTGCCTCTGGGTCACCCAATGCCTAAGTTTCACCTGACTCTGTTCTCAGCCTGGAAGCAGTGGAGTGATCATACCCCTTCCCCAGGCCTCTACTGTACCCTGACAAGAATCTCTTCATAATTCTAAAAGTCTGGAGCTGCAGCAGTGGCTGAGGTCTTATGACTCCCTCCACCACCAACCACCTCCTCCAGGCTGAGAGCATTCTTGGAGGGTCAAGTCCTCCTTCCTGAAGACCCTCTGCAGGTGCCTATCCCACAATAAGGCAACCAGCCTCTGTCATAACACTCAAGGATATAGGGTGTTCAGACCCAGGAAGGGGTCCCAATACTTCTGGACCCTCAAGTCCAGGGTCCAGGTCCTTGGCCCCATGGCCAAGGGCAGCCATACTCCTGTTGGAGCAGCCTTCTACTGTGTCTGACCAAAGTGTCTACAGAGAAAAATGGAACTTCAAGGCTTGCCCAGGCCACTACTGTCTATAGAGTTGAAGACCTTCCCACTTCCTCTGACCCAGGCCCTGGCTGCTGCACCAGCTTCCTCCACTTTATGGTATAGAGGGAACCATTGAGGATGAAAGGTCTTACTGGAGCAGGCACCCCAGGCAGTGGGTATTGCAGTGCAAGGACCCAGGGCCATGGGGCAGAGCCTGGTCAGAAGCAAGACTTTCTATAGATCAGCCATACCTACAGGTTGTGATTTAGACTTGATTGGGGAGAAGGATTTCCTTATGCAAGCTCAGCTGGCACTCCTCCTTACTGTGATGTTCTTTACTGGGCCATTCACACCTTCAGATGGAGGGCTGGATAAGACACAAATCACTGGCTCAACAGGTCTGAGGTAGGCTGGAGAATCTGCATTTCTAACAAGTTCCCCATCTGGAAGAGCCTCCAAAAGCCTTGCTCTCAGGGTGCTCACCAAGGGTTTTTCAGGTCCCCCCAGACTGACGTATCCAGATGATACCACCAGAGCCACTAAATCCTGGGCATTGCTTCCCAAAGGGGCTTCTTTATCCACAGAACTCCAAGCTTTGTCGAGGGCATGGAAAGGTAGCCTCTTTGAGGGCCTGCTTGGGTTCTCTCTGTCCAGCCCAGGGGCTGCTGGAAGAGGGAGACAGGCATCCCTTCCTACCACACTTGGGCTGAGCTGTTTTCTCAAATGAGTGCAAGGCCTCCCCACAATTCCAGAAGGAAGGGATTATGATCCAGTTTACAAATAAAGAAATTGAAGTTCCAAGGTCATGATTCTGATCATTAGCAGAATAACAATTCAACCTGAAGTCTACTCAAAACCTGTCCTCCACAGCAGCCTCCTCCATTTGCTTTTGTAGTCTGTGCCTCCACTCCCACCCTCACCCCATGCATACCTGAGTTTTGTACACCCTGTATTCTCTGTTCAAGGGAGTCACATGTGGAGAAGGAGTGGCTAGCCTGACTAGACTTGGAGAGGTGTATTTTAGTTTATTAACCTGTCTGCTGGGGACACAAGATAACTTAATCCATTACTCCCTGTCACAGACCGGCTTCCTTTGAAGGCTCCTCACAGGTGTAAGGGCCAGTAAAGCACTCACCGCAGAATGTGTCCAATTGTCCATAGGATCCAAGATTTTCTGCCAAGCGCTTGCTCTGCTTTAGGAACCCAGCATAGTAGATGGGAAATGGGTCTCCTGCTGCTTCCAGCACAGCACAGGGATAGGCCACATGCAATGCTGGTAGTCAGGGAGACCCCACCCCACATTTTCATGGACACAATGCCTCTAACTTGGGGATGGTGGTGTTGGATTGGATATATGGAGGTCAAGGTTCTGCAGGGTTAGAGATTCATCTCAGGTTGGCACACATGAAGTCCCCTTTCTCCCTTCCTCCTTGGACCCCCAGGCCTACTTCCACACCTGGACAAGCCTCCCACTCCCTACACATGAGCCACTGCTAAAAACACATACTGTCACACCCACATTCATGCATGTAACCTGCACTCATCTGCTCAGATGTGCACTTACACACCTGCACATACAGCTCAGAAGCTACTAGCTACTGTCCTAGGAATGGATTGATGGTTTGTAAATAGGAAAATCAACTCAAACCATTGCAATAAAAGTATGTGGTATATGAAACATTGAAATATTATTCAGCAATAAAAAGAAACAAGTTCTAATACATGCTACAACCTGGGTGAACCTTGAAAACATTATGCTAAATGAAAGAAGCCAGTTACAAAACACCAAACATTTTATGATTCCATTTATGTGATTGGCAATTCAAGTGAGGAGGGTAAAAGTGTTCTTTAGGGAGTGTTGAAAATCATATAGTGGTGATGGTTATATGACTATGTGAATATACTAAAAATACTGAATTGTACTCTTTAAAGAAGAAAATTATATGGATGTGAATTGTAGCTTAATAAAACTCAAACTCTGCAATACATACATACATACATAATAAAGTATGCACATATACATGTTTGTATGTGTCTGTATAGACCATGTCACTTTTCCTTTCAAACCCTCCAAGGTCTTTCTGTTTTATTCAGGGTAAAGACCAAGACCTTGCAATGCCTGTAATTCTTTACACCACCTGTCACAAATGGTTCTCTGAAATCTCATACTATTCACCCCTGGCTCACTCCACTGCTGTCAAAATGACCACATCAGGCATTCCCAACATTAGGGTCCCTACACTAGCTATCCCTCAGCCTGGAATGTCCTTTCCTCTAGGATCTTCATGACTCTCTCACCTCCTATGTGGAGAAAACAAAGTTGACCTTTCCTTCACCTGCTCTGCATTACTTCTATATGTAGGAGTGAAGGCAAAAATGTATGGAATAAACATCTTTTTTTTAACTTTTTAAAAAATATTTTTTATTGAAGTATAATTAACATACAGTATTATATTAGCTTCAGGTGCATGACATAATGATTCAACAATTCTATACATTACTCAGAACTCATCACAGTAAGTGTATTCTTAAAATCCCTTTTATTTATTTCACCCATCCCCCCACCGACTTTTGTTTTCATTTTTAGCTTTGAATTGTAACATCATATTTTGTACAACTAAAGTGATATTAATAAAATGAATACTTTGTACCCACCACCAAACTTCAGAAAAAGAACATTCCAAAGCCTCAGAAGTCCCAAGTGCCCCTCTTTAATGCTGTCCTTTCTCCCCACTACTTGAGGAATTTTGTGCAAGATATTCCCTTGCTCATCTTTATAGCGATGTGGGATAAGGAGTTTCTTATAGGAATTACACCTTCTAGCTTTCAGTGAAGATCTGGAAGGGACTGTGGGAGAGATGGAAGAAAAAACACTAATCAGCTCCTGAAGCTGTGTGTGGATGGGCCAGCCAACATCTCAAGGAAAAGCTAAGAATCCAAGCCACCAAGCAGGGCTACAAGGAGGCAGCTACAGAAGACTGTGTAAAGTGACTGTCTCTGCATGGTGGTCCCTCTGTGAGTCCACTGCCAGCTACCTGCAGTTGGCCAAAGGGCCAGCAGTGGACAGAAGGGCTGGAAGCTGCGGAGAGGAGATGAAGAGTAAGCAGGAACCCAGCACCTCTGTGTCTGTCACCACATTTGACTGCACATGCCTTTCAAGAAAAGGGGCTGCTGCTTCACTTCTGCCTCCAGTATCCTGTTTAAGTTCCTCTTTTGGTCAGGTTTAACTTCAAACCACACAGGGAAGGGAACTCGGATTTGTAGTTTGTAATTTAGCCAAATTGGCAATAAAATACACCAGCACTGCTGCCTAATGAGTGAACCCTAACCATGTACTATTGAGTTTTGGCTGCACTTTATTGTAACAGGAATCATTCAGCTTAAATTGACATAGAGAAGCAATCAAATGCTCTTGGAAAAATTGTGCCTGGAGATTTGCTCAACACAGCAAAAAACACAAGTACATGTGTGCAGAAAACACAAAGTGTGGTAAAGCAAAATGCACTAAATGATGCAGGCCTGTAAATATGTAAATACCACGTGGAATAAACAAAGAGGAGGGTTTGGGGTTTGGGGGCACCAGGGTGGCTCAGTCGGTTGAGCGTCTGACTTTGGCTTAGGTCATGATCTCACAGTCTGTGGGTTCGAGCCCCGTGTTGAGCTCTGTGCTGACAGCTCAGAGCCTGGAGCCTGCTTTGGATTCTGTGTCTCTCTCTCTCTCCACCCTCACCCATTCATTCTCTCTATATATATATCAAAAATAAACATTAAAAAAATTTTTTTAAAGAGGAGGGTTTTGCCATATCGATGATAATCTGTGAACCCTGCAGTAAGAATTAAGAATAATTCAACTCCCTGTGCCTCAAGTTCCAAATTGAAAAAAAGAAAAGCCAGGGACAGAAAAAACACTGCTGAAAATCATGCTGCTCTGAGAGGAAAAAGTTAAGATAGAGATGAAAAAGAGGGAAAGAGACTTTCCAAACTAGTGTCCAGAAAGGCAAGAAAATGAAAATCATAGATGATACGAGAAGGTACTTCAAACATTTAATTGGACTAGAACAAGGAAAGGAGGAAACAAATGGGGCAGAAACAATATTTAAAGAATAAAGACTGAGAGTTTTCCAAAATTCATGAATATAAATCCTCAGATTCAGGAAGGCTGAGATGCCTGAAGCTGGGCAGGGAGCAGGGCCTAAGGTCAGGACCTCACTCCTGCAACCCCTGGGAGTGCACAGGCCAGCCCAAGGTGGAACTATATGCATGGGGACACCCATGAAACAATAGGCATCCACTCCAAATAGGAAGTGGAGGCCCTCTTGGTTGGACTACGTGCAAGGCCACAGAGGAACTCAGGGTTAAGCATGATCTAGAGCAAGGAGGCAGCCCCATGGTTCCATCTCCTTCTAGCCACCACCCTGAGGACTCACCAGTCCCTATGCATGTAGCAGAAAGGAAGATGGCAGCTCATAGCCATGGTGGTGGACCCAGAGCAGAGCTGGCATGAGGGTCTGGAGCTAATGAGCAGAGTCAGCTGACCTTGGCATTTCCTGACATCTGCCCCTTGCCTGAACTGCGGGGATCAGGCTGTTCTGATCACCTCAGCTGTGCTGCCTGCTGGGTGCCTGTGGGCAGGGCTGGTCTTCGCCCAGCATCTTGGGCTGCTGCAGGCTGCTATCTGCAGGAAGCATCTAGATCTGGCCCTCCCTCCTCTGTTGGTTGAAATGTTCAGAAAACCTTTTAATCACAACTAGACTAGGGAAGTAAAACCATTATTGTACTTTTCTTCCTCTGCTAAACATCTGGCAGCCCTGTGATTCACAGAAAAACATGCCTAATGTGGAAAAAAAAAAAAAACCCAACGATGTTGTTCCCAGAGAGCTATAGAATGAACAGGCCGTACTGAGAAGGAAAGAAAACACCGCCAGCTAGAGGCGAACTTTCCTTAGCAGGAAAGGAACCTGGCCTGAGGCCACTGCTTATGATGACGAATTTGCTCCCAGAATCACAAAACAAAGTGCTGTCAGCCTGAAACTTCCAGTTTTGGAGTTTTACAGAAGTCTAAGGAGGCATTTACATCCTAGTGTCAGAAAAGGTGCTCCCCAAGAGACAGGGAAGGAGGCACCTTCACACAGACTTTTTCAAGCTGGGATTGGGTATCTAAGCTGGGGCCTTGTGAGCAACTTGAGGAACCTTCTTCAAAGATGCAGCACACAGCACTATTAGGAAAATCACTGAATCCGACGAAATTAAGTAATAGTGCAGCTAACACATGAAACTTGTGCTTTAAATCCATTGTCTTTTAATCTTTCCAGTAGTCCTGTAAGGGAAATATTGCCATAATCCCTATTTTACAGGTAAGGAAATTGAAGCACAGAGGGGTTTAGCAACTTGCTCCAGGTAGCATAGTAAATGTGTCAAAGCTGGGATTCATCAGGCAGTCTAGCTCTAGTCCAAACTCCTACTACCATCTAATGAAATGAAATGAAATGAAATGAAATGAAATGAAATGAAACTGAAATGAAATGAAACAAATGGAGAGAATTGAAATGCCTGGCTCATAAGTACTTCATGACTATACCATAGAGGAAAGACTCCTGTTAGTAAGAGTTGACTCTTGAAGTCTAAATCTGAAGTATGTTCCTGACCACATCCCAGAACAGATTACTAAATACTCTGTGGATTTCAGAGAGTTTCAGCTCTGTGCTGAGATGGTCTGAAACATGAGGCCTGACCCACAAGATAAAATCAAGCAGGATAAACCTGAGTTTCCAAGTCTGGGCTTGAAACACCTTCCACCTGAGTGTTCTCCGTGGCTGGAGATGCTGCCCAAGGGGACCATGTTACAGGTGTGTGGTTTCAGCTCAAGGTGGGGAGTCCCCTGCACCATTTCCCAAAGGACTGGGCCCCATTCTGGCAGACACCACTTAAATCAGCAAGAGGGCTGGAGGGAATTCATGTATGTCCAAAAGGCTGAGGGGTCTGGGCAGGATACACAAAGAGGGCTGGGAGAGGAGAAGGAGTGGGTGTGCACACACCTGCACTGCCTGCAAACCAAGGCAGAACTGTCCCAGAAGAGAGTGTGTGACCAGCTGAGCCCAGCTAATTTCAGAAGCAGGACTGGGACCTCTGTGCCTCTGGATTAGAGACTGTTGGGGCTTTGTGTTGGGGAGTAGGTGGGTAAGCTCACTAACAGACAGATGTTACCCAAAGCAAAGTGAACAGAACCTCTTGGGGTGACATGTGACCAGAGCTTTATTGTAAGCATTTGATCCTACATGGTTGTGGAGGTGGGTAATCAGCCTGTGTAAGGCTCTTATTTTTGCCCATTGAGCTGGGGCTTGAAGTACGCTGGGAAGGAGAAAATTGATGTCCGTGAGGGAAAGCAAGAAGGGAAGGGACTCACTGGAATCCCCAGGACCATCTGGAACCTCCAAGGAGGATAATGAAAGTCCTGCAGGTAAAACTGTCGCCGTTCCCCAGGTGCTGAACATGCTTCTGGCTCAAGGTGAGGGAGGATCCAGAAGTGGCTGGCAGAGCTGTGGCCAGGCTGCTGCTCACACCAACAAGGCGAACCAGCCAGCCAGGGAGCACTGTGAAACCCTTCACCAACCTCCTGAATAAAAATAATGCAGCACTGCTTTGTTTTCACATCCCAAACCTCACAAACAAGGTCTCTTGTGACTCAGAGAGTTGAGAGCCCTCCCTCCTTTTCTCACCGGGTCTCTCTTCCCAAGCACCAAGAGCTCCCTCCAACTGTAGCCACAATCTAAGGGCTTCTGTACATCTTAGCTCTCAGGAATGCTCATGAGGAAGCAGCCAGCTTCATGCTGCAGATTGGGAGCCCTGCTGCACCTGCAGGGCCAGCCTTGGCACCTAGAATGGTAGTTTCTATAAAATGGCTGGATAGTCCAGGGTGGCAGAGGCTAACCCCATCAGCAGCTCCCGAGGACTGGATCAGATTCCAGAGCATTATTGACGGTAAGCATTATTGACGGTATAGCCCTGGTGCCCCAGCTCCCACAACCTAGCCTTGGCCCCTGTGCCTGCCACAGGGAGGAAGAAAAGGGAGAGGTTGGGAAGGCACAGGGCTTTGCCATGCTTTGCACCAGATGCACCATTGCTTCAAGGGTCGCAGTTGCAGGAAGGGCATCACCGTCCCCAGTGTATGGACATGGAAAGTGATGGCAGTTAAGAGACCTGTCCACAAGTCAGTGAGAAAGTTGGAGTCCCCACTCATCTCCTCTTTTCTCCTTCCCCTGTCTGGCCTTCCCTCTCTGATGCAGTGATAATCTCCAGGCTGTGCTGAGCTCAGCTGGGGGCTGGGGCAACTCAGGAGAAGCAGGCCTTATGGTGCCGGATGACACACCTGGCTGGGAAGCGGGAGTCCCACCTGTGGGACTGAAGAAGAGGCTGCAGGTGGTACAGATCAAGGCCATCCATGTGGGGCAGAGGCCAAGCTGACAGAGCAGCTGACCATGCCATGTCCACCGCAGCCTCTTCCTCACCATGACCCAGCTACCTACCTCACAAGCTGTGGGAGAACTAGCAACAAAGCCTAGCAAGAGCATCCAGCCTCTTTCACTCAGCAGGAGACTGGCTTCCCCGATGCCCATTCCTGGAGCCAGGATAAGGAGGTGTGGGAGACACACTTGTGGTCTGTGCCCTCAGTTCTTGACACAGAGCTCCTAAGACCTTTGTAATTTCCTGATAGGAGTGTCTGCCACTGAGCTCCCAAATCCCTTGCAATATCCTGGGTGGTAGGGGTGGTTTTTGTTCTAATGAGGCGACTCTCAGTGTGCTCCTGGATATAGACTGGTCACCAGAAAGACCAAGCCATGACTAGAAGCTTGGAAATTTCAGACCCAGCTCCTATTCTGCAGAGAGGGGAGAGGGGCTGGAAATGCCTCCCCTGGTCCTGCCTCCATCTTGAAAGTATAGGATCCAGACCTTGTGAGTTGGTGAACATGTGAGTGTGGCATGCCCAGAAAGCATGGGAGCTCTGTGCTCCTTCCCATGCAGAGCTTGTGAGTTGGTGAACATGTGAAGGTGGAGTGTCCAGAGAGCGTGGGAGCTCTGTGCTCCTTCCCATGCAGAGCTTGTGAGTTGGTGAACATGTGAAGGTGGCGTGTCCAGAGAGCGTGGGAACTCTGTGCTCCTTCCCATGCAGAGCTTGTGAGTTGGTGAACATGTGAAGGTGGCGTGTCCAGAGAGCGTGGGAGCTCTGTGCTCCTTCCCATGCAGAGCTTGTGAGTTGGTGAACATGTGAAGGTGGCGTGTCCAGAGAGCGTGGGAACTCTGTGCTCCTTCCCATGCAGAGCTTGTGAGTTGGTGAACATGTGAAGGTGGCGTGTCCAGAGAGCGTGGGAACTCTGTGCTCCTTCCCATGCAGAGCTTGTGAGTTGGTGAACATGTGAAGGTGGCGTGTCCAGAGAGCGTGGGAACTCTGTGCTCCTTCCCATGCAGAGCTTGTGAGTTGGTGAACATGTGAAGGTGGCATGTCCAGAGAGTGTGGGAGCTCTGTGCCCCTCCCCCTGACCTCACCCCATGTAGCATTTTATTTGGCTGTTCATCTATATTCTTCCTTATATCCTTTGCAATAAACCTGTAAACACAATGTTATCCTTAATTCTGTGAGCCATTCTAGAAAATTGTCCAACACAAAAGAGGCAGTTGTGGGAGCCCCAATTTACAGCCAGCAGGTCAGAAGGAATGGGGACAAACCTGACCTTGCCGTTGTCACCTGGAGTGGGAGGGGCAGTCTTACCAGACTGGTGGGACGGAATGCTGAGCACATTCTGTCAGAATGTGCTTAAACTGTGGGACACCATCTGGTGGCATAAACCTCACACATGGGTGTCAGAGATACTGTGAATGTGTGGCTGAGGGAAAGCACAGGAGTGTTCTTCCTAGACACTACTCTAGAGGGCACTCATAGTCACTTGGCCAGGCCCAAAGCATAGCGCTGAAGGCAGAAACCCAGATACACAATATAGCACAATAGTGTTTGTGTACTTTCAAAATACATTCACAAAGAAAACAAGACACCTGGTTCCAAGAACACACTCCGAATCCATTGCCTGTAGTGAGGGAGGGGTGGGGAGTGGTGGGATAGAGGGGAGGTGGGGGGAAGAATTCCACTAAATGTTATAGATCACTGCTAAGATCATTGAGAGTTAATGGGTGCTAAGAGAGGGTCTGTAACTAGTAGATCATGTGCCCTGTTTTCCCAGCATACTCCTGGTTAATGTCTTGATCCCAGTGTAACAACTTACAGTGTTCCTTTTACTTGCAAAGCATCCTGGTTTGGGGTGCACATGCTTTAAGACATGCCAATCTGAGTGCCTTCATGTTCATCCCTGGTTTGCCCCTGCAGCAGGCTATAGCTCTGACCAGTCCACTCAGAGACTCCAACTGGAGGAAACTAGTTTATGCTGACGGGCCACTGACAAGCTGGAAGGGTGACCCCATTGCCCTGTATTCCCCTACTGGAGAGAGGAAGGCTGCTTAGAGCTGACCACCTCCACCCAGCATCCATTCCTTAGGGAAGAGAGATGAACACTCCCTCTGTGCCAGGTGGAGATGCCCTTCAGGAGTGTCCAGCCATTGCAGACAGAGATCCATGTGTTTCAGCTGGGCCACTGCTATCCTGCTGGCTGCCTCTTCCTCTGCTTATCCTATATCAAGGGGAGCCCCTGACCTTTCTGGGAGGAGGGAGAACAGATGGTATAGCACTTTCATGACATCCTTTCAGGCTGGATCGATGACCTCAAGAGTCCGTTGGTGTAAGGCCCACCCCCTCCACACACTCCCTGTGCCTTGTCAGCCTGTGGCATTGCTGGTTCATGGGTGGCTCCAGGGCAGGTATGTGGAGTTTGGGTGTGGGATCAAGGAAAGGATTTACTCTCTGGGGTCAGGTGGACAGGGAAAGACAGGAATTGATGGCCATGCTGGGTCCTGCATTGAGTTGGTCCTGTTGGAATCTGCATGCCTGGAAAGATGTGGAGACTGCTCTCAGAACACAGCTGCTGATGAGGGTAGGAGGAGGTAGATAGGAGTAGGGACCTTGAGGCCACTTGCTGACATGTTAGCAGAAATCCAATCAGCTTTTTGTGGGTGGGATGTTTGGGCTATCCTGCTTCAGGAGAAGTTGGGTTCTGACTGTTGAGGGACCAGAGAAAAATCCTTTGTGTCCATCTCTGTAGCGTGTCTGTGCAGGATCAACAGCACTCCTGTGGGATGGAGCCCCTTGCTGTCATCTTGTTTCCAGGTGACAAGCGTCTGTAGGTGAAGCCACTCCAGCACAATTTAGCTCTAAGCCATGTCTCCCTGCCTCTGATTGGAGATGTCCCGGTGCTCAAATTTCCTGGCTGTATGGACTTAGACATCTGGCCAGGCAACATCCATGGACAACCACCAAAGCACAGCAAAGGGGCAGTGACTAAGCCAAGCAACCCAGGGTACCCTTTTTCTTTTTCTTTTTTCTTTTTTTTTTTTTTTTTCACTATAACCATTATTTATTTTTGGGACAGAGAGAGACAGAGCATGAACGGGGGAGGGGCAGAGAGAGAGGGAGACACAGAATCAGAAACAGGCTCCAGGCTCTGAGCCATCAGCCCAGAACCTGACGCGGGGCTCGAACTCACGGACCGTGAGATCGTGACCTGGCTGAAGTCGGACGCTTAACCGACTGCGCCACCCAGGCGCCCCTCTTTTTCTTTTTTTATATAATTTATTGTCAAATTGGTTCCCATACAACACCCAGTGCTCATCCCAACAGGTGCCCTCCTCAATGCCCATCACTCACTTTCCCCTTGTCCCCACCCCTCATCAATCCTCAGTTTGTTCTCTGTATCCCTTTTTCTTATTCCCTCATGCATTTATTCCAGTCCCCTCCCCACATAGGGACTTGCTGAGACCACATGGAAGGTCCCAGGTGAGAAACCTGATGCCTACAGAAGCTGGAACTTTCTCCCAAGGCCACAAGAGACTTAGAGTCAGAAGCACAGCCTGGCCCCAGCCCTGCCACCTCCCCACTCTATCTGGCAGGCCTTCCCAGGGATGAGAGTAAAGCAATCTGCCCTGGGCCTTTTTCCTGGCACCTCAGCTCCAGTTACTGCCCTCCCCCTCCAGGCACACTAAAGCCCTGCCATGCCCCTGTGACCTGGCTGCATCCCCAGAGAACCCCTCATGAGTCTCAGAGCACACCTCCCATGCCCTTTTCATTCAGTAGAAAGTCAGCCAAGCCTGCGATCATTCTTGATTCTGCCACTCCCTCATTGCAAGGGAAAACTTTGGGAAATCATAACTTCTGAGCCCCCATTTCCTCATCTGTTAAATGGGCTACTGATGTAGGTAAAGTGCCTACTCTGTGGTCTGGACACTGGGGACAGCAACTGTCAGAAGACCAACAAAGCTGGCCCAGCTCCCCAGGGCCACCAGCTGGGGCCTGTACACACCCACAGAGACAGGACATCCTGAGCAGCCCACAGCATGACCACCTGATCATTTCTTCATAGGAAACTGAAATGTTCTCATGAACACAGCTGAAACTGTTGCTAAACTCCTTTCTTTTTTAAGAATTCTGATTGTTTTCTGTGTGACAGAATTGATTCACAAAGACAAAAACTCACACAGCACAGAAACTTCCAAATCTCTTCTGTGTTCTGCTTTGCATGGAAGGATGAGTCACCAAGACTCTCAAACAGACCCCTGATGGTGAATGGTGGTGATGGGCCCTCATTCAATCTTTTTGTTCTGCTTGAGCTCAGCTGTCTCATGTGTAAGCAGGAATGATTCACACACACACACACACACACACACACACACACACATTCCCCCTCTGTAAAGGCGTTTCACACAAGTGCACAATCACAGTGGCCAGCAGCCAGACATGGCCTGAATTATGAGCAGATTTCTCCCTGTGCACCCCGTTGCTGAGAGCAGCCTTGGCCTGGCTCCCAGGCACAAAGACCCAATGTCTATCCTGCTGCTGGCATGAGCCATGGGGACAGAGTGGGGTGGGGTGCTCAGGTCCTACGGTGTGGTGGTGGTGCAGTAAAGAGAGTGAAGGAGTGGCGAGTGGGCAGTGCTGCAGGGTCCCCCTGGCTCTGGCCCCTGCCTGGTCCATCCTGTGTACATGGGCTCCAAGGACTGCCTTTCAGGACAGGACCTGTTGTTTGCTAGGAAGTGTTTAGTTTGAGGTCAGCTTCTGGCTTATAAGAGAGGCCAGACCAGGACAGCCACACAGTACAGCAGAACACGAGCCCTTCACTCAGGTCTGAGTAAAATCCCAGCAATTTCCAAGGGGGTCCCCCTTCCCAGGCTCCTCAGCCCCTCCTTTCAGAAAGTAGGTCTGTGTGAGTGAGAGGCCAAAGTGCATGGACTCCCCAGCCCCAGTGTCCTTCTCAAAGGAAAACCTGGTCTTATCCTATCTACCTGTCAGATGGGGGCCTCACCTGCCCCTGGGCAGCCTCCCCCACAGCTCAGGTACGATAAGGCCAGGGCCAGGCACAGAGGCAGGGCGATGCCCAGGGGTCACTCCCATGTGACTGATGCTCCCCTCAGGTCCAGGCCTGCTCCTGAGACAGGAGACAGAATTCACAGCCTGGGCAGATGCACTGTGGGAGGTGAGGCTGCAGCTCAGAGAACTTAGCCTTCTGGCTCTGATTTATTCTTCCTTCAACTAAAGCTCAGTGGCCTTTTGGCCTTCTGAGAGAGAGAGAGAAGTCTCTGCCATGGGAACAATCACTGCTCGGCCTGCAAACACGCCCACTGCCCTGCTACATCCGGACAGGCACAGGCTGAGCCTTCTCCACCTGAATGGAGTGCTTCTCTCAGGCTCCAGAGCCCCTGGTTAGGCCCCTATTCAGAGCATGCAACTCCCTGGCCTTCTGGGCCTGGAATAAAACCTACTTGTTGCCTAGTGAGGGTACTAGGTGGGCATCTTCACCATGTTTTATAGCCCCTTTTCTTTCCTATAGTCATCTCCTCCCTCCACCCCTTTCTCTCCATCAGGCCTGGGAACACACACCCCCTTCTGCTGCACACAAAAGCCCATTCTGGCCTCTCTCTTTGAGACCAGGCAGTGGCAGCGTCACCCCGGAGACCGGCGCCTTCCGGCCCAACGCATCCATCCCCTTCCCTGCCCATGCTGGCCCAGCTCAGCCCCAAGTGAGCTCCAGGTTATGGAGCCCTGCTAGTTGCCCCCACTTCAGCTGGACTGCTTCCTCTCCAGGGAAGCCGGGTATCCTATGGGCTCCCTGTTCTTCCCAGGAGCCCTGCTGGCTCTGGATGCAGTGTATTTCATTTGCAGCCATCACTCTCACTTACCTGTGGTCCCGTGTTTGCCCCTCACTCCAGTCCTTGAGGCCTCCAGAGCCTGGCTCAGCACCCCTCCCCCAACAATGCCCCCATGAGAGGTTCCAACCCTGTATCCCTTACTCTTGAGCCACAACCTGCAGTACATTGCAGGGTACGTGGGGGTACCATGAGAGGCTCCAGCCCTATATCCCTTACTCTTGAGCCACAACCTGTGTTACATTGCAGGGTGCGTGGGCCACTGGTTCATGTCATCCCCTCCTGGAGCTTCACACCAATCAGGGTGGCAAATCACAATTCAGTAATAGAAGCAGACGCAGACCCCATAACTTGGGAGCTGATGCTGACCAGTGATTGCCTGTGCTGGATGCTGGATCCTGCTCCCTGCTTTGTGTATTGACATTGGGCCTCACTTCAACAAAAGGAGACAGGAGCACCCCAAATTTAGGGGCTTCACACAATATTTTGTTATGATGTTTTACAGTTTTAGAGATTGAAAGGACTCAGCTAGGAGGTTCTGAGTGTGGAGGAAGAAGTAGAGGAGTGTCTGTGTAAGAGGCGCCCAGGCCCAAGGAGCTCAGCTGGTAGGGGGGGTGCCTACTTTGCACACAAAAGATCCCACTTCCTCTTACTGGTGTCATTTATCATTAGAGCTATAATAATAAAATGAATTCAAACAATGCACAGTATTTAAAGGGAAAAGCCTAGCCCCAGAGGTGTTGGTGCTACCAACAGTTTGGGTATCACAGCATCCTGTCATTTCGTCTTTCCTCACAGCCAGGACCTGGGAAGTGGGTCCCAGATCAGTGGTATGTGGCTTCACCTGATATGTCCACACACACTTGATCTGTCGGGCTAACAGCAGCCCTAGGGGGCAGGTGCAATGATTGCCTCTATTTAACAGAAAGGAAAGGAGGCGCAGAAGAATCAAGTAACTTGCCTCTGGCTAGGCCCAGAGCCTATGCTCCCAGCTGTTCAGTGCAGGTCCCCAGGCTACCTCAGAAACAGCATCCGAAGTAGGCAGCTCATCCACGCACCTGAGGGACCCCACGTAGAGCATCCCCAATCAGGGTCTGACTCAGAATCTTGAAGTCACTGGCTCCTTGTCACCTGCAGACCTTGGCTCAAAGGCACACTCCTACTCCTGCATCATCCTCAGTCAGTCCACCCTCAGTTGCAGTCCTGCCTCCTTGCTGAAGGTCAGCTGTGAAGAGAACTATGGCACCAGCATCTTGCAGAAGCAGCAGCAGCACACCACTCCTGCTCTGGAGTTGGCAGGGGTGGGGGGATTGGCGGTATGCAGAGGGTGTTCCCAGATGAGGACAGAATTCATCTCAGCATGTGAGGGGTGGCTGAAGTACAGGGCAGGAGAACATGAAGGTGCAGAGTGCAGTGTGGTGGGGAGGAGGGGCTGTGGGTCAGAGTCCCTGAGGCTCCACACATGCCCAGGTTTCAGTAAACTTCATTTCCCTCACACCCTGCCTTTCACTGGAGGATGTGCCATGAGGAGTTACAGCACCCCCTTCACATACCAGCTTAGCCCCCAATGCCTTTCTTCAGCCCTGGCCACCTCTCTGGGACTCTGCCCACACAGGGCTTGAATCAGTTCTCTTATGTCCCCTCGTCCATGGTCCTGACCTCCAGGGTTTTCCCTAGGAAGGTGGAGGGCACTGTATGTGTAAGAACTGCAGGTAGGAACTGAAGCTCAAAGGAGGTCCTGGGACTCTGAGAGATGCTTGCTTTGCTCTTAGCTTGAGGGTTCCAACAGCAAACACAGAAGAAGGTTCCCATTGTTCTCAAATAAAGATTCTGCTCGTTCTTCCTTCCTTCCTTTCTTCCTTTGTATTTCTTTTTCTTCTCTTTCACTTTGTAAGAAACCATCCATGGTATTGGCCAGAGACTCTGTGGACACTTCTTTGCCCTGCTCAAAACATGCTTCGTGAGTCATGACCTCAGAGAGCTGGACAGAGGCTCACTTGACTTTTTTTCAGACTTGAGGGCAGAGATGAGTTGTTTGTTAGTGCACTGAGCTGGTCATGCTATTGGCCAATCCTCCACTTTTTTAGGCTCAAAAATGCCCCAGCTTCACCTACATTATAGTCAGCCCTGTCCTGACTCCTCTGTTCAGGGGAGGTGGGAGGGAACAGCATCTAGTGAACATTCTGCAATGGGGGCCGGAGCTGTGGTCTGAACCCAGGTGGTTACCCCAGAGCTCCACCTCCCAGCTCTGTGGGAAGCATGGCCTGATCCTACCATAAGACCCATGCGGAGCTTTTCCTGGGGCACCAGTAACATATCTCTGTTGGGTAGAACACAGTTGATGGCCCTTCCTGCCTGAAGGTCTCTGAGTCCTTAGTCCCACCACTGGAAAGACATACCTGGGGTCTATGCCCTGCTCCTTTCCTCAGTAGAAGTTAATTGAAACACTGGTGCTCTCCATGACAGAGGGGCTGACTACCTACACAAGAGAGGGGAGAAGGCGCCAGGGGCAGGGCTTCCAGGCTGCCTTCGAGCCAGAAGTGCCTGGGAGGCTCCATTCAGATCTCAAAAGGATGGAATCAGAGCTGTCAGTTACTAGAGACCAGGAAATGCTGAATGTGTGTACCCAGGGGCTTGGGAAGGGCATGTGTGTCCTGCTCCTAGGTGCACACTGCATATGTCTGTGTCTCACTGAAAGTCTGTGTGGGTACAAGTTGCCTCCTCCAGGAAGACAGCCCAGGCCCTACATTGTGCCTGCTTCCCCACTCATTGGGAGCCCTCTGAGGGCAGACATCAGTCCATACAGTTCCGCCCATCTGGGGGTCAGATGGCAATTGATGGAGTGGGGCACTGGGATCCACACACAGCCACTGGGGGATGAGGGTGAGGCCATGCAGAGACTTGCTGGGAGTTGGGTGCAGCTGCTCCAGACCTCTGTGCCAGGACCCATCCGATTGAGGAGATTATGCAGCTATTTGTGTATGAAAGTCTGATATAGAAATGAGTTTAGGAGCACCTGGGTGGCTTAGTTAAGTGTCCAACTCTTGGTTTCAGCTCAGGTCATGATCTCATGGTTCATGGGTTCTAGCCCCATACTGGGCTCTGTGCTGACAGCACAGAGCCTGCTTGCAATTCTCTCTCTCCCTTTCTCAGGCACTCCCTCATTAGCTCTCTGTGTCTCTCAAAATAGATAAACTTTTTTAAAAAGTTAAAAAAAATGAGCTTCAAGTGCTATTCTGATATGGCCCCTTCTTCCTTCTGGGTACCCACCTTTGCCCACAGAGTCACCTTCTCCCTCTCAACAGGGTTTCTGAGGACCTATGAGCACTAAGGCCTCATCAGGTGGCAGGATTAGAACTTAATTAAAGGAAAGATTTCTAACTGTAGGAGCAAAGAATGCCTCCTGACTGATAAGAGCATTTACCAGCCCTCCGACCTGAGGAAAGGGATCCACTCACTTCCCCAGACAGCAGAACTGTTCTGAGGGTCTGCAGTTCAGTGCATACATAGCTCAATCCCACCCTGCAACCAGGAACCCCATTCTGCTAGAGGCAATGAGTCTGCTCTGGGTGAGGGCACCCAGGCACCCACAGACAAGACAGATGGGCCACTTCCCAAGGATTGAGCAAAGTTGCCTCTGAGAGGTGGGTCTTGAATCAAGCCTGGACACTGAGAAGGGGTTTTTGTGGCACAGGGGAGCCAGGGGAGTTGGGAAGCATATGAGGGCAAAGATATTCCATGAGCAGAGAACATCATGACTAGATGTGAGGAAGTAGCATGGGAAGGTGAGAGGACAAGGGCCAGGGTTGGCCAAGATGGGACCTGAGGACCCTAAGGCTAAGGCTGTATCATCCTTTCTCTCTTCCCTGTGTGGGACCTGGACACAGGTAAGCACTCACAGGACAGCTTCAGCTCAGGCCTCTCATGCTGCACCCAGCCTGCATGATCCTTGCACCCCAATCCTCTACCTCCTCCCACCTGTGAGCTCCCCGGTCCAGGGGGCAGGAACCCGGCTCTCATGCCTTCCAAGTCCCCTGGGACTAGACCCAGAGTAGCATCCCAAACTTCACATGTTCGAAACTGAATTCTTGTACCCCATGCCCACCCACAAGTCATCTTCCCTAGGGATCTTCCCATCTCGCTGAATACCACTAGTATCCCTTTACTTTTTCAGACAAAAAAAAAGTTTCCTCCTTTTCCCAAAGCCTTACACCCAATTTACCAGCACTTCCTGTTGGATGTACCTCCAAAATGTACCCTAGTCCCACTGCTCCCAGCCACCTGCAATGCCTCAGCCTTGCTTCAACTATTGGCCATCTACCCCCAGGGCCTCCAAAGTGATCTCAAAAGCCTCCTTTCTTCTGCACTTAGCTCAGTGGCTTATCACTACCCTCCCTGTGGCCTCTTGGGCCCACTTGTTCTGTCTCCACACCTAGACTCCCACCTCATCCCCCAACTTTCCTTTCTTCTTTTAGCATCCGCACACAGGTACCACATGGGAACTTGGACAAGGTCTGGTCTCCTGCCCGTCACATCTTCCCTCTATAAGGGAAGGGGCTCATATCTATGCCTTGGGCCGCATGCAAGCCACACTCATGCTCCTCACAGCCACCTTGTAAGGGGTGGGCATTCCCCTACAAGAGCTGATAAAAATACCTGCCCCCCCCCCACTGACTTCAGGGCTAAGTGGGGTTACATAATCATGACATGGAATCCTGAGGCTATAAGGACAACATCCCTAAGAGCTGATACTATCATCATCCCATTTCACAGATGAGAACACTGAAGCACAAGGGGTTAGGTGACTTGCTCAAGCACACACGGGCTCAAGCACACACGGGCACTGTTGCATCCTTCCTTCACCACAGCCTAGAGCCTCCATCATCCTTACACAGAACAGTGTAGTCCTGCCCACATGCAGATGTAGTAGGGAGATAAGAGAGCACCATAAGGTGGGTGTCCTGGCTGCAGTGCAGGACCCAGTGAGGTGGCCAGGAGAAGACCCCAGTGTCTAGAGAAGTGTCAGCCTGGCTTCTCAGACCGGGCAGAAGAAGATCACCTGGTGCCAGGCTAGAGTGGGGCCCATTTCCAGCCATCTCTGCAGGAAGGTGGGCCATATAGAGAACCCTGTGCAGAGGCCTGGGCTCCGGGCTCCAATCTTTCCTTCATTTCCTCTAGGTCTGTGTCTTGGGGAAGAGACAACGGAGCTGATGGTTTCCAATCCCAGCTCTGCTGATCCCTGGGCTGTCCCACCTGGCCTGGGCTCTGTCTGGCCTTCATGTACTGTCGGGGGGGACAACAGGTAATAGACTCTGCAGGGACCACTCTCTCAAAGACCAACACCCTCATGGGAATCCTCATGGAATATTCGTCTTGCCAAGCCAGGCAAGAGTCCAGCAGAGAGCTCATGGACACCCCATCCAGGATAAGAGCTTCTCCTCACTGAGTCCCCAACTCCTTTCAGGGTCCCTTCTTGCAGCTTCCCAGAGACTGACCACAGGGCTCACTCCTGCTCTGTTTGGCCACCCAGACCCTGGCTGCACCCCACACTCCATTGTGCCCTCATCTCTCCCTGACTGCTAGATTCCAGCTGTTGCCTCTCCAGGGGCCATCACACACAAAGTGCTTTTCCTCTCAGAATCTCAGTTTCCTTAGATGGTAAGACAGAAATACAGGTAAATCCTCTTGCCTATTCTGTAGGACAGTTTTCCATGCACAGCCAAGGAGTACACCCATTTTCTATTGGGTGTTGTTTTGAATTGCTCTCCTGGGCCACCCAGGCAATGAGTCTACAGGGCCTGCCTCTTCTGGCAGGGAGACAGGTGTGGAGAAAGAGATGGAGGGATAGACAGGGGTTTTAGAAAGACAGCCACAAAAAAAGTGGGTCCAAAATTAAAAAGACAGGGAGATGAGGACAGGAAGTGTGCCAGTGGAACAGAGTGGAGCAGGGTAGGATCATTGGAGCACCCAAGTCACGGATGAGCTGCTTTCTCACCAGTGAGTGGGTCTCTATCACCCTCAAGAGAGGTAGTGAGGTCAGGTATGTGAGCTGCCTGGAATAGAGGAGGCTCTCATCCTGCAATTGTGGCACTTGGGGGAAGGCAGAAGGGGATGGGAATGGTAGGTGGTAGGATGAATCCTTTGCAACGGGCTCAGCCTTCAGGCCCCACTTGCCCTCTTCCATGCACAAACAGTTATCCTGGAACTTTGGAGGCTTGGGACTCTTTCAGGTGCTTTGCTAAGCTCCTCACAGTTGTCTCGGCCTCTGCTTGACTATACTGTGGGCCAGCTGTCCTGCATCAGCCATCATCACAAAGCTCTTTACATCAAGGTCCATCCTGGTTCCCATCCTAGCTCTAAGCACTATGCAGAGTGTGTCTGCCTACTTCTCCTGATGGCTCCTGGAGGATACCAGAGTGAGCTTCCCTTGGGCCTTCCCTAATTTCTTTCTGCCCTTCCCAAATGCCACTATTTCGGGATACCAATTTAGTTTGGAAGTCTCTGTTCTTAGAGCATTTCAGATCATCCCAGGGATTCATGAAAATCTGACTTACAGAGTTGGGCATGACAGGGCCAAGGCAGTGGGGGAAGGGAAGCCCCTCTCTTGGGCATTGCCTCCTGGACTGGCCAGGAGGGGACACTAATGCTGCCACATCTGTCTGGTGGCTGACCACCAGAGGTTGTGCCTCCTTGGCTGTCTGAGCTGTCTCTCTGCAGACCTGCTCTTTTATCAGAGTTCATTTGGTCTCAGTTCAGCATTTTACATTCACTCCAGAGAATTGCATCATTTGGTGTCAGCTTGGCTTTCCAGCCCAAGGAGCTCTTTCAAATTCTGTTTCCAATGTGTCTTGATTTGTCCCCCATTTGGTGACTGCAGTACAGGCAGGCTGGCTTCTTGCCAAGGAAGCTGAAGGCTCATCCTCTCCCTTCCTCAGCTCCCCAGAACAGGCACACAAGTGGGGACTCCGGCAATCCTCAACTTTACATCTTGGGAGCTGATCCAGGCCCAGGGACCCAAGGGGTCACTGGCAGAGGTTGAGGCAGGCCAGAGGCTAGGAACAAAGCAGCACAAGTGTTTGGGGCTGCAGCACACTCAGGGAGAGGAACCAGCATCGGCCTCTCCAGAAGGGCATCTCTCTTGTAGTCTCAGCTGCAGCTGCCAGCTGCTGTGACAGCTTCTCCTGCTTTCTGCCTCTTCCCTGAATCAGCATCCCTCCACCTGTCTATGGATTTGTGGCCTACTCCACAATCTTCCAAAAACCCCATCATGCAAGATTAACTATGGGCGGCAGCTGTTCTTTGTGACCCAGACCCTGGCTGGTGGTGTAGGCCCATCTACATGTGCACCTGGAGACTTGGGACAGAGGTGTAAAGCGAGTGAGAGAAGGCTACCAGTGAGGGGAAGCATGGTGCTCCTGAGCCCTGTCTGTCTGCCAGAGCCTATACTCTTCCTGTTGCCCCAGTGCCTCTTGGCATCTGGTGCAATGTTCTGTCTCTGACCACTTGACTCACCCCCTGACTTCCTGAACCTGCTTCAGGGCTATATGTGACAGACTCAAAATTGGGATCATAGAATTTAAACACTGTGCATGCACTTAGATCATTAGAAACCATGTCATGCAAATCCTTCTGAAAACCAAAGGGGCCTGCTGCCATTTGGTTTAATATACTATTTTTAGAGTAGTTTTAGGTTCACAAAATTGAGAAGAAGGTACAGAAATTTCTCATATGCACCTACCCCACACATGCACAGCCTCCCCATTATCAGCATCTCCCCACCACAGTGGGACATTTCTCATAGTTGATGAACCTACATTGACATGTCATTATCATCTGAAATTCATAGTTTACATTGATTAGGGTTCACTCTTGGTGTTATACATTCTATGGGTTTTGACTACTACCCACCATTGCAGTATCATGCATAGTGTCTTCATTCTCCCAGAATCCTCTGTGCTCTGCCTATTCATCCCTCCCTTGATGTCTAACCCCTGGCAACAACTGATCTTTTTCCTTTCATCTTTTAATAACAAAAGAGTGAACACCCTTTAACTCTACAATACAGTCAAGTTTCCCCAAAATCATGTTCTCCAGAAGGAAAACTCAGACATAAGACTACATTTAACTTACTTACCCTTCATCACCCAATGTTGTCATTTCCCCCAAGACTGCTGAGAGATTAAATGGCAGAAAATATGGCAAGGACCTAGTTCAGGGCTGAGACACAGTGGAGGTGCTTGTAAATGGAACTGTTAGGATAGCTATTATCTGACCTGGGGTATGTCTCTCTGTTAAACTCTGAGACTGGTCCAGACCCCAGTTCCTGGTCCAGGGATTCTCTGAATGAAGTCCCAAGATCAGCAGCAGCAACAGCGTCACTTGGGAACCTATTAAAATATAAATACTAAGGTGGCACCTGAGTGGCTCAGTGGGTTGAGGATGGACCCTAGGCAATGAAGAGTAAGGATTGGGATCCAGGACTTTCTGCTCTGGTCTGGCTGCTCTGAAGGTCTGGGAAGAAGCAGAAGTAGGCTGGGTGTGGGGGAGAAACTACTCTGCCAAGAAACACTGGACATGTGCTGCTGGTCAGAAATAGTAATCAAAGGGGCCAGAAATTGGAGAGGCCTGCAGGAATATGCAAAGCCAGTCTGGTCAGATGCTAACCGCCCCCCCCCCCCCATGAGGCTCTGGATCCCAGAAATGGTAGGTTTGGAGCAGGAGTACAGTATGACACCCATGGGCCCTTGGCACTTTTCCTTCCTGGGTCTCTTTTAGAATAAATATATATAGATACAGATACAGATATATAGATATAGATATGATTTTAAATATATTTTTTACAACTGTGTTTGTATAAAGATTAATATAATCCAGGCTGGATATTATTATTATTATTTTACTCAAGTTCTTTTGTTTTTAAAAGCAATTAAAATTAAAACATTTTAGTTGGTTCATAAAAATCTTGTGGTTCTAGTGGCCCGTGGGAGTGTCTCTTGGACAGGCCTCCTGTCCTAAAGCCCCACAAAGAAAACAGCGAGGACTTCCCTTTGCCCCTGAGGGACGATTCCCAACTTATACCCTCCCTGCAGGGACGCGACTGGAACTGCAGGGAGAGGAGCTAGAGTGAGTTCTTGAGCAAGAATTAGTCCTGGGGATTCTAGCTCATCCTCAGCGCTCGTCAGATACGTGAGCTCACACATGTTGCTGAGCCTGTCTGGGACTCAGTTTCCTCACATGGTAAATGAGAACCTCAGGCAAATGCTCTGCAGGCTCTCAAAGACTGAAAAGCAAAGCTCTCAGGCAGAAAGAGAGGCCTCCCCCGCCCGGGGATTGAGGGCAAAGTCTCAAGACGAGGGTATGGCGTACAGGCCCGGGACTCGGCGCGACGCGCAACTTGTGCCGCGTCGGGGCAGAAGCGCACGGCGCCAGTTCGCCCGCTCCTTCTTAGCGCTCCGAGGCTCCCCGCAAGGGCAGGAACCCCGCGGGAGGGGCGGTGGGGCTGTTCCCTGGGGCCCCTGAGCCGCGTCGCCGCCGATGGCTCCTAGTCTCGGGACGGGAGCGGGCGGGGCGGGCGCCCGGGAGCGTCCCGGGAGACCCGCAAGTGCCCGGAGTGGCCGGGCGCGGGGAGGCGGGGCGTGTCTGCCGGCCCGGGGCGAGCGCCGGGGCGGGGCGGGGGCTGGCGTTCTGGGAGCGCCGGTTCGGTCGCTCCGCTGCGGGTCCTGCCGGCGGGCTCCGGGGCCCCGGCTCCGTGGGGCCACCATGCTCAGCGTCGTGCACTTCCTCCGGAGCTTCCTCAAGGTGAGAGGCGGCGTCCGGTCGCGCGCGGGGAGAGCGGGAGCGCCGCGCTGCGCCCTGGGCTGGCTACTGGGCACCGGGTGGGTGCAGGCACCCTGGGCGCGCCTGGCCGCCCCCAGCTTTCCAACGTGCCGACCGGTGTTCAGAGAGTGTGGATGCCCCAACCACAGGGAAGGAGAGGCACTGTGTCGGCGGCTTGCCTGGACCGTCCTCGGCGAGGGCGACCGCCGGGTGCCGGCCTCCTGGGCACCTACTGGCCTTCGGCACGCGGGGCACTCGGCAGCCTAGGCCCCTCGGCGCAGGACGGCCGATTCCAGGAAGCACTGGCTTATGCCTCAGCTAGTGGGCGCCCAGAAGTGTTTGATATTGTTATTACCTCGGCTGAGGGTTCCCAAGGGTACGAGGGAGGGGACCAACAAAGTTGGGGCACCATTTTGAGGAAGGTGTGTCTAAGCAGGAGGAGGGGAACAGGAACCTGACTCTCCCCAGGCCCAAAGTCCCGGACTGTTCACAAATGGCCCATGGGAACCCACTTATCTGGGGTACCTCTACCTCCCCTGCCCCCAGTGGGGGCCCCAAAGTGAGCAGTAGGCTCCAGGGCACTGTCAGATGGGGGAGCAGGGGGCATCTGCAGATTGCCAAGCTCCACCTCCCCAGGTGAGCAAGGTGGGAGGTGGGTGGGAGGGAGGCAGGGTGGGGTTGGCTCTGACTGCCAAAGCAACTGCGTACAAAAGAAGCAGGGGAGTACTGCCAGAGCTACAGCCCAAGGAGGGAGCAGCTGTGAGTGGACCCAGGGCAGACAGTGGGGCAGTCTGTGGTGGGGGGAGTGGCCCTGCTTAGCAGGGAAGCCACTCTGTCCTGCCAGAGTGACAGCCCAAGGAGTGGGGGGCTGTGAGTGGACCCAGAGCAGACAGTGGGGCTGTCCGTGGTGGAGGGGGGGGTGGTGCTGGCTAAGCAGCCCTGCTTAGCCAGAAGCCACTTTGTCCTCAGGGTGCAGACTAAAGGGACAGGTTCAATTCTCTGACTCTGAGAGCTCTGGGGAAAGCAGCAGGCTAGATGACCCAGAGCTGGACCTGCGGGAGTACTCCCCTCAGCCTGTTCCTCAGCCAGTGTGGACTCATCCCCAGGGATAATGACTTGTTTATAAACTTAGCAGGGAAGAGGATGGAGTCTTTCAGCTTGCAGGGTACTCACTTCTGTTAGTGACTGCAGGGGATGCCTCAGAAGAACATAGGAGCCCGGCTGGTATCAGAGTTGTGGTTCTGAGCACACAGATGCCCTCTTTGAAGTCTGATTCTGTCACTGACAGGGTATACAATCTTGGGACAGTCATTTAACTGCTTTGGTGTTTTATTTTCCCATTTCAAAAATGTGGGTGATAATTCCACATCTTCCAGAGTGGATGGAAGGATCTTATTACAGAATATACATGTTCTTATAAAAAGGTGAACCTGTGACCATGTTCCTTCCCGTCCATGCAGTGGCAGCAGTAGGTCACCTGGAGGGGAGTTGGCCAGGCAGAATCTGAGAAGCCTAGTGGACCCAGAAACTCACGGAGCAGACAGGTGTGGCTGGGGAAGAGGTCCCTAGATATCTCAGGGCAACTGCCTTGCCCATCTGCTGACTGGGACCCTCCTTGGAAGGGGGACCTTTGGGAAGGTGTTCTAAGGGGCACACTATCTCACATTCCCAACCTGTTCCGAGAAGGCTTTCTACTTCTCCTTGTCCCCAGACCCCATGCCTATCCTCAGGTCCCTGGAGGTGCTGAGACACTTCAGGCCTCTGTCTATACACATATGACGACAATCAGATGTACCTCTCAGAGGATCTCTCTTTCTACTGTCCTTCAGAGCCACCCTTGGGAGGGGCCCTGAATGCCATTACAGTCCACTTCTGGCTGTGCAGGTATATCTTGCAGAGCCACCTGTAAACACAGTTCACACATGTTCTTCCTCAGACACTGGTCACAAAGAATGCTCTATAAGGCCACAGGTGCAGGAAGTGAAGGGAACCACTTGCTCAAGTCACCTCCTGATCCCTCCTGGGCCTGGGCCTGTCTTGATGGGTAACTGACTTGGTTGTTGGTTGATCAAGAACACTGCTTTGTCCTAGGAAACTCAGATCCTTGGGTCCCAGTCAGACTTTGGTAGCAGAGACACAGATAGGCTCCACCAAGGCCCAGGGCAAAAACAGTCCCTCAAACCCCAGGCCCCAAGTAAGACTTGCTCCAGACTCTACACAGCATCCAGTTCTGCTGTGGGCACTCTTATGCTATGGGGTCCACAGGGTGTGACACCTCACAGTGCAGAGGTGGACTCTGCACTTGGGTGGGTCCCACACAAAGCTCACTGCCTTTGGGATCACTCAGCAAATGAATGGGAGAAGCACACCCAAGGAGGAAATATGTTGCCTCAAAACTCCACAGGCCCACCAAGCATTGTGAAATCTTCCTTCATGGTAGGGGGCCAATGTCTAGCAACATGTCTTTTGCTTTTTATTTTTCTTAATTGTTTTTAATTGTTTAATGTTTATTATTTATTTTTGAGAGAGAGAGAGACAGAGTGTGAGCAGGGGAGGGGCAGAGAGAGAGAGAGGGAGACACAGAATCCGAAGCAGCCCCAGGCTCTGAGCTGTCAGCACAGAGCCTGATGCAGGGCTCAAACTCATGAACCACGAGATCATGACCTGAGCTGAAGTCAGAAGCTTAACCGACTGAGCCACCCAGGTGCCCTGCTTTTATTTTTTTTTAATGTTAATTTATTTATTTTGAGATAGAAAGACAGAGACAGAGTGTGCACATGTGCATGAGCAGGGGAGGGGCAGAGACAAAGGGAGAGAGAGAATCCCAAGTGGATTCTGCATGCTGTCAGCCTGGAGCCCAACAAGGGGCTCAATCTCATGAACCGTGAGATCATGACCTGAGCCAAAATCAAGAGTTAGACACTTAACCAACTAAGCCACCCAGGTGCTCCTCTCTTTTATTTTTAAAGGGCTGTTCCAAAATGTTCCATACAACTGTCCACCTCTACTGCCTGCCTGGAGCCTTCACCAAAGTGGAAGGTCCTTCTGTTTTCCTGGAATTTAGGTCCCACACTCTGGGGCACAGTAGGGTACCTTGCCACTTGCTGTTCTTTAAGTCCTGTCAGTATGACATAGTTGACCAGCATAAGGTCCTTTGGGGTATAAAGGTCAGGGTTTCTTCTAACTAAATGGTGACACAGAATCAGGGAGCTACTGAAGCCCTGAGACAGGTGGTGAAGTTTTGTTGCTGTCCCTGTCTTGAGGAAAGCAACCTACTTCTGTTATTCCTATATGTTAAGATGGGAAACATACACACTCACACATGCACACACAAGCACAGTTTTCACCAAATCACTGGCCGAGGAGTGTAATAGATTTGTTCCATTTAAGAAGATCATTTGTAGGACAACATAGACCGGTCACAATTAAGCCTAAAACAGCGCACCGACATTCTTTAAGGTCTCATGTATTCTGTGCAAGCCAAGCTGGGAAGTTGAGTAGGGATGCAGTAGAGATCTCCACCCCTGGTTGGAGATTCCTTACCCACCAGATGTTAAATATTGCTTATGATGCCCTATTTTGGAGGAGAGAGGGTGTTCCAGAGGCTTCTGGTAAGCATTCCCTACCACGAAAGTCTCCACATAATGGATGAATGAACCAGGGTGGAGTTTCTATCAGGAACTGAGCATGTCTCTGAGCTCCCAGGGACTCACTATGATCCCCCAGGAACTGGGGAATCACCCAGGAACTGGGGTGATCCCCCAGGAACTGGGGAATCACCCAGGAACTGGGGTGATCCCCCAGGAACTGGGGAATCACCATAGGACAGATTCAGGATCCCAGTGGGCTGCTAAGAGGCTGGATGTACAGCAAGTCCCCATTTTTGACCTGGCATGCCTCCTACCTCTTATGGGCCCTCATTCCTGGTGGTGAGCTTCCTGACCTTCCAGGAATTAGTGTTAGCTGTGAGCCAGTGTTCAGTAATCCCTGAAGTCTAGGTATTTTTCTGTATAGGAGCCTTTAAAAGACTCACAGTATGTGCTTAGGATGATTTTACAAGTAACTACCCCTCATTGAAGAAACTTTGGATCTATTGTTTCAAGTCTGAGAATCAGTCAAGAGGAGTGGAATCAGGCAAGTGGAGTTTAATCAGTGAACATTTATTGAACACCTACTATCTGCCAGACACTGTTCTAGGCACTCATGGAGCCTTCTGTTTACCAGACCTAGTTTAATTCTTTTTAACATTTTTTTTTATCAATATTACACAAGTACAATAGGACCCTATTGGTGTTGCTCATCCATTTTAGTTCTGGCAGCCCCATGATTGATTATTCAATGACAAAGAACCCCTGGCATCAAAAAATTCTGATATTACTTTGGCTTCTGGCACTTAAATACTGCTTCTCTTCCTTGTCATGCCAGCTCCTGCCATCCCATCTGTAGAATTCCCACCCAAACTAGCATCTCTCATCAGCATTGCAAGCTGGTAGAGAACAGTGTTTATGGCAGTTTTCCGAGATGTTGACATTCTTTTTGCCAAAGTAGTTTTTCGTGCCTTGGAGGTAGGGCATGTCTTTCTGATCCTCCAGGGGACATAGTTAGGGGATGGTAAGCAGGTTGCTCTTGATAAATCCATTCCAACATTTTATTCCTTCAGATATTTGGTTTCCTTCAAGGACTTTCTGGCTTTTTAGTTTCATTTCATGGGTTGGTTTAGTTAACCAACACACCACCTACTGGAACACAGGCTGACTTTTGGAGCTGGTACATTGACTCCAAAATGGGTGGTCATTCCCATATCAACATATTCATCCCAACCCAGAATGTTTTCCTTACCTCCTTGGTCAGATAATCCCAGTATCCATTTCTACCCACCCCCTCAGCTTCTTTCCAGTACATGTTAGCAAAATCATAATTTTCTGAAACATGAGCTCTTTCCTCCATAGTTTGACTTTGATTGGTTCCTGTGGCCATGCTAAGATCTGACTCTACTTTGAGTCAGGGCAGGGCAGGCAGGGAAAGGGAAAGGGGTAGATATGAGGAGAGGTGGGCTCAGTTTCCAGAATAGGGGTGAACAGGCTCTTGAAGCAGCCAGAGAGAAGCAAGGACTGCATGGGTTTATGAATTCCCTCACAGAGCCCCACTCCTCGGACCAGGGTTCCCATTTTTTCCTAAATGACACTCTTTCACTCAAGGAGCAGGGAAACAATCCGTTCAGCTGTCTTTTTAATTCAACAACCCACAGATAGATGGACTCAGACTGCTTTGGTTTAGGGATGTCTCAGGCCTGTGATTGCAGAGAGAAGATACACTGTCATAGCCAGTCCCTGGGAGCTCAGAGACTTGACTTTGTTATTCTCTCTTTAAGCTGGCCAGAACAGTTAGAAGCAAGAAGTACACCCCATAGTACTTGAGTTCTTTGTGCCTTTTTCTCAGGTTTTGTCGTAAGAGTCACTTTTCCCCCCAAAAGCCCCTACTGGACATTTGGCCACAGCTGATTTAATTAGAGGTTTGCCATGCATGCAATGAGATGCCAGAGTTCCATAACTTAATTCCCAATATACTTTCACTGACTTTGGCATCAATTGGGTGTAATAACCAATCTCAGACACTCTTTTCCCCTTTCCTGACAGGTCTGTTATCTAAAATCATCTTGGCACCAACTTCTTTACTACTGAAGTCTCTTGGTTGCAAAAGACAGAAATGGACTGCAGTCAAGTGAAAAAAAAGTAACTGTCTTGGCAGGGTGCAGGGTAGCTCACAGGGATCCAGAGAGGCAAAGCACATTAAGTCCTTCTAGGTGGGCCAGCTGCTTAGGATGCTCCTGGGGGACACTTTACTGGCTCCTTACTAAGGATACTGTCTAGCTCCCTCTTGTAGACTTTTAGCTTTGTCCTCAAGATCCAAGGTCCTGGCTGGAGGTTAGCTGAGCTGCCGTTTGAAAAGTAGGAAGAGAGGATATCTGCTCTCTTTCTATTTTTGACATGGATAGGCCCCAGTGTCTGAATTCTCTTAGGATCCCCTCCTTCCTCCCAATCATGGCTGCTGTTCAAATGCTGGGCCGGAAAGCAGAAAACACCCCCTCATGGCATGCAATTAAGGGAAAGTTCCACCAGGACTCACTCAGCCTCCCAGCTTTGGGGATGGGGGAGTGTAAGCCCCAGGTGCCTGGGGACATTTGCTAGTGGGTCACCCACATGTTTGAACTTTTCTGGGTAAAGGTCAGAGCAGGTACCTGAGGCCACAGAGACCCTATCCTATGAGAGGTCATGGAGAGGCCTTCCCTTTGAGTCCTAAAGAAGCTTGTCCCACAGGATGGCAGAAAGGAGAGGGTAGATGGACAGGACAGACCAGGTATGGGGACCAGCTGCCTGCCAGGAGGCTGTCAGTACCTCCCCAGGGCTGCTGTCTCCCAGCCACCACTCAGAGACCCAGGGCTGTTCTCCTCCCTGGGGCCTGCTCTCCCACTCTGTTCGTCATGATCCTCAGCTGTGGCCATAAGTCAGAGGCCTTGGGGCATGGTTCCCACCTTTTATTCTAGCCCCTCACTCTGCTATCTCTGCCAACTTGGGAGGCAACTATGACAAGATCACCTCCACTCAGCCATTCAACCCATTCTTTGAGTACTTCCGTATTCTGGGTCCTATTTTCTCCCCCTACACTGTAGACTCTGAGAGGGAAGGGCTAGGGGTTGAAGCATAGTGTGTCTTTGGAAGTGTGAGTGTAGCCTGTGAATTAATTGCAGAAGACCTCAGCCAGTGAGAGGGCCTCTTAATCCAGAGGTCCTGAGTAGGCAGGCAGGGTGGATGGTTCTGGAGACATGAACTCTTGCAACCTTCTCTCCAAACTCAAGTGAGCCTAGCCCTACTGTCCAGGCGTGGGGTGGCCCAGCCTCCCCAACTCTGGGTGCCTGGCCTCCCCTTAGCTGTAGGCAGTGACAACACTCTACTACTTGCTGCAGACTCAGCCAACTGTGAGATTCCAGGCACCGTTTGATAACCCAAGGGAGGGGTTTGAATTTACTCTTGGTCTCATGTGGGGCTTACTGAGCCTGAATGTTTTGTTTGCTTCTCCTGCATGGTGGAACTGGGTGGCATGCTCATGCTCTTTCGGGAGTCCTTTTGTGGTTTTTACATATCTACAGTGGGCAGTCTCTCCCTTGCCAGTTGTAAGGATGTGAGGTTTAAGTGATATTGCTGGTTCTGGCCCCATGCCTGGCTACTGAACCCTCCTGAGTTACCTAGTCTGAACCCTTTGGGGGTATGGGTGGTGCTGCCTGTGAGGCCCTCCACCCTCTCATCTGGTGACCCACAGGTATATCACAGGTCATTGGTTGGAGGCTCCTGCACACTCATAGGGTGCCCTGCATCAGGGTGCCTCCTCACTGCACCAGCCTCTTGGAGCTTCCTTGCCCCATCTGTCTCTCAGGATGCAGTGTCACCTTCAGTATGTCTTCCCTGGATGCCTCCCCACCCCCTTCGGGCCCCTTCTCTATGCTGCAGCTCAGCCTCCTGAGCTACAGGAGTTCACTGGCTTGTAATTGTCTCTCACGCCTCCACACATATGTTCATTTAGATGTACCTTTATTAAGGGTCTTCTTACATCTATTTCTGGTTTTCACTGTCCTTAGAAGACCCCATAACCACACAGTATAGTTTCCTCTTCCCTCAAATCCCCAGTTTTTCCATCTTACTCTGATGTGTGGCATGCCACAAACCCTAATGCAAAAACCAGCCTGATTACCTGAATCTGTAGTCTTCCTCAGCCACAGTTGCATGTCAGAACCACTGGCTATACCCAGACCAAGTGAGGCAGAATTCAGGGCAGGGCCCTAATCACCAATGGGTGACTCCATTGGGCAGCCTCGCTGAGAATTGCTGTACTATAGACCCTGGAGCTACCTGCACAGTCCATCAGAGCAGGGCCATTCTTGAGGCTTCGCTGGACTAAAGAGAAGCTGAGGTCAGACCATGCATTGCCCTCCAACCTTCACACCACCCTGTTATAACCGAGGCAGGGAGCATATACTTCCCTGCCCAGCAGACACCACCATGTTAACTGTAGTGAGTGTGGGTAAGCCCCATTAAGATGCCACTACAGACCCATCCCACCCAGGCCAGCTTGTTGTGCCTTGAGCATCATCTGTGTTTGTACCAAGTAGGCTGATTGATCTCTCCTTGACCACATTTTGCCTGTGAGCTTGAGAAGGGATCTTCTTGGAGCAAGTTCTGGGTCTGGAAGCCACCTGCTGACCTGCTGTGGCACCTGCCCCTCCTCCTGGGTCCCCTTGTGTTGGTGGTGGGCCCATGGAGCCCCAGCATGGACCAGCTCTCTCACATTGCTCAGTGCTCCTTCATGTGAACCTGTCCATCTCAGGGGTGTTGTGGAAGTTAGCTGGGATAGTGAAAGCATGGGAAAGCGTGGGACTCAGGCAGCTCAGAGTGAGAACTCAACAACTATTAGTTATCTCCTTATATTTTTCTTCCCCAAAACAAACGGGTTTTTTTTCTTATAGCCAGTGGAATTAAATGGAAACCCATGTCTTGTTACTGGGCTGTAATGGTGCTATTTATGCTGATGCCATGAGCTACAGTTCCTGATATAGGGACAAAGTCTGTGTTCAAGAGGAGAACACTATTAGAAACTCGCCTCAGAATGGTCCACACAGAAGATGGGAAAAGCCAGGGTCCTGGGAGTGTTTTCCTCCATGTGGACATTGAGGCTTGTGAGAAAATGGGAAACAGCTAAGTGGTGGTCCATCCACACCATGGAATACCATGCAGCAACAGAGAAAATGAGCTGCTGGTGCACTCACCAGCCTGGGTCACTCTCCAGAGAGCTAGGCTAAGTGTAAGAAGTCACAATGCTGTATAATTGCATTTATCTGAAATTCCAGACACTAATGAGTCTCTAGTGACAAGCAAACTCATCAGTGGTGCCTGGGGACAGGGTTCAGGGCAGGTGGGGGCAGGAGGGTGGGATGACAGAGGGACAGGAGGTGGTGGAGGCATACGTTGTTTTGAGTGTGGTGATAGTTTCATGCTTTGTACTCATGTGGGAAACCATCCAGTCATACTTTCAGTGAGTGCAGTTGTACCTATCAGCTACCTCCTACCCTGGCAGAACCGGCCCAAGGTCTCCTGGCCAGAGCCTCTCAGAATACTCTTCCTACTCTGAAAACAAGGCCCTTTCTGGGTGCCACATGCACAGAGACCATGCTGGTTAGTGAGAGCATGGAGACCCTGCCTAAAAAAGAGACAAGGTGATTCTGGCTTCCTCAGCTGTGTGCTCAGCAGAAGAGGTCCTTAGGACATGCATGTCTGTGCATTGTTGATGATGTGTCATTTCTGGCTGGTTCTGTGAGAGGTGTAAGGCCTGGGCGCTGTGCCCACCTGGGGTACTTGGTCATCTGAGGCCTCACTCCTGAAAGTATGCAAATGCCTCCTTGCATCTCTGTGAGGTGGTGTTAGAAGGACTGGCTGTAGCATTTGGGCCTGGTGAGGAGGGTTTGGAGAGATTTAAGGAAGCAGGGCTTTGCTCTCCCCTGGATGTGGGAAGGAAGCAGGGGCAATTCTGTGATTGAGCGACTTAAGAAATCTTACCCAGCAGGAGGGACAACAAGTCTGAGGCTATATCTGGGACTGGTAAAGCAGCAACTATCATTCAGAGTAGCCAGCATGGGGCTGTTAGTCTTTGTGAGCTGGACAATAAACACGTGCTGTCTGTGCCCAGCAGGAATATGACAGGGGCTTCTTCTTGTGTTTCTCCATCACTATCCCAGAGTAAAGTGATGTTCTGCCTAAAAGTGATGTTCTGTAACACTGTTCATGTTCCATAGGATGATAACAGGGCCCAGCTGTGACACCAGCCAGCTCCTGCATACTGTGGCTACTGTTGTCTTTCTTGCTCATTTGGAAACGAGTAGAGTACACATCCAGCCCCTAGAGAACTTTATCCACAAATACATGGCGAGACTCCTCCTGACCAGGTTACTACAGAGGGGACCCAACAGATATTCTAAGAAAAGCCCTAGGGTGATTGTGCTGTGTACCATGGCTAAGAACCCACATATATTCCTGACTTGCCGAGTCCAGCAGAGTTGGTGCTCCATGCTCTTTCCACCACCACTTCCTCCTCCTGCCCCCTGCTAAGCCAACTCCACTTTCCAGCAGGTTCTTTCTTCCCCACTCAAGAATCTGGCCTTGCCCAGCATTGCAGGCCATCCACATGTTGCTCAGTGCCTAAGCCAAATCTCACCAGGGGGCAGCTGTGCAACCCTGTCTCTGTCCTTTAATATCTACTTTTTACCTGTCTTGCAGAAGCTGCAAGACAGAGGAGATGTTGATTACCATGGTGGACTTAGGGACACCACAATGTCCTAACTACATATTTGGTGTGACTTAATTATCCAAATCCACAGTCTTCAGACCTGTAAAATGGGCTGATGATGTCTCTGAAAAGTGGTTGTCAAAGTTAATGTGCTCACATTTGTAAAATACCTGGCCTAGAAACCTTGAGTGTTCCCAAGGACTAGAGCCCAAGTCTAGTCTAGTTCCCAAGGTGGGAACACATTGATATTCTGTCCATTCCTGTGTCTACTCCAGTCCCTTCTCTGTCTCTGAGTTCTAGAGTTTGTAAAATGTCAGGTGAGGGTTCACTGGAGAAAAAACACTGGCTTAGAGAAGGTGGAGAAGATGTGGCCTCTAGCTGGAGGGTGATGAGTAAGGTGTGGAGGAGATGGGCACTGGGAAGACAGCTCCATGAAGGGGCAGCTAATGTGGCCCCACCCCTGTGTGAAACCTGGTGCCTCTTACCCTATTCCACCTCCCTAGGCCAGCCTCTTACCTTCCCCACAGGCTCTTCCTCAACCCTGTCTCAGAACAGGGTAGGAGCTGAGTGTCTGGACAGGGAATTCTGTGGGCAGACATGTATGGCAGGTCACCTCTGAGTGAAGCTGACTGGCCATGTGCAGACCACAGGTATGGGACAGGCCCTGTGGGGAGCAGGAACTCCTTAACTCAAAGGAAAAAGAGACGTGGACGTGGGACATTGGGGGCAGTGGACTGGCACTGAAGGCCCCAGTCTCTGAAGTAGGAGTGGGGCTGTATTTGCAGTGTGATGGTATTTGTGTGAGGCAGTGTCCTCTGGGGCAAACTGTCCCCCTGACCACTGCTGTCTTTCAGGGCTGCCCTTGGCAACTGCCCCTGAATGGGCAGTGACTCCCTTAGGCCAGGATCAGATCTAAAGCATCCTACACTCTAGCCTGTTATACTGATTTGAACCCCAAAGTTCAGTTCATTCATTCCAACACATAGAATTTGCCAAGTCCTCTTTGATCCCAGGCCCTGTGCTAAGGAGACTAAGCTATGAGTAGGATGCAGTCTGGCCAGCTGCAAGCCCCTGGTAAGTGATTCTGAACACTCTTGAATTATAAGGACAGCAACTTTTGAGAATTCAGTAGAGGATATATATGAACCGTCATGCTGCTTGAGGATTCATATGAACTCTGCATGCTTTTGTGTACATGGACCTTCTGCTTCCAATTTCAGAGGCCCACAAAGCCTGTGGATGGTGAGTTAAGACCCCTGCTCTGGGTTGCAAGCTCCTAAGGACCAGGGCCACTGTTTCTGTTTCCTTCCCTCAAGTGCCCAGCATGGAGCTTTGAGTGAAGTGGAGGTTCTGTACATGTTTCAGTGAAGGGACTGGTAACATGGCCCTTCACTCCAGGTTACTAAGACCTAGGTCCTAGGGGATAGGCGGGTTGTCCATGTTAGTGGGATAAGGTGTCAGACACTACCCATAGTGGGTAGGCTTCAGTGAGACCACAGTGAGGGGGGCTTGGCAGCCCCAGCCCAGAAGCATCTCCCTGCGGGTCCAGTGGCCTGGATTCTGGCTCTTATACCTCCATTCAGTGTGGTCTTTAGCAGAGCAGCATCTCAGAGCATGTTTGTTCCTCTCTAAAATGGACACAGTGCCTACCTGGTGGAGCCCCTACCCCGAAGAGTTAACAAGAGAGTGTTAGGGGTCTCAGGGAGCTTTGGCTCCTCATAGGGGTTTGTAGAGAGGACACCCTGTTGAGTGTTCAGTGTCATGTCAGAAAAGCACAGAAATGGGCAGGGCAAGGAGACTTTGGGATGTGTGGAAGTTTTCCGTACCCTATACAGAGGTCCATTCCCTTTCCTGTCCACAGAGGCAGCCCTGACTGGGGCCCCAGGACCCTAGCTGCTAGGTACAAGCACAACAGCCACCTCCTCCTGGGGTACACCCCAGAGGGCTGGCCCAGGTCACCTTTCTTCACAGAACCTGAAGGAGATTCACTTCAAATAACCTAGGAGAGGCACTGTAACATCCCACCTTTCCTTGAGTTTAAGGTACACTTAAAAAAAATTGCTTAAGGGGCGCCTGGGTGGCGCAGTCGGTTAAGCGTCCGACTTCAGCCAGGTCACGATCTCGCGGTCCGTGAGTTCGAGCCCCGCGTCGGGCTCTGGGCTGATGGCTCAGAGCCTGGAGCCTGTTTCCGATTCTGTGTCTCCCTCTCTCTCTGCCCCTCCCCCGTTCATGCTCTGTCTCTCTCTGTCCCAAAAATAAATAAACGTTGAAAAAAAAAAATTAAAAAAAAAAAAAAAAAAATTGCTTAATACTTTTGAAATCAAGATGCACTTATACTTGATGTGTACATTTAAAAGTGATTTATTCTTCCCTCTCAAAAGTTGTCATTAACTTAGTGGCATCTTTGCATTGAGGAAATAGGATAGTTGTAAACGTCACATATGATCAGGAAACATAGTGTGTGACCTCCCTGGGAGACCCCAATTCAAGCCCCCCCCGCCCCATTTGGGGGCCTTATAACTCCTAGATCAGGCCAATCTAGCCCACTGAGGGTTCTCGAAGGATCCTGGAATGCATTCTTCCAAGACATCCTCAAAGTGACACACAAAGACAGTTGGACAAGCCTCCCTGGCAAGAACAGATTCCCCCAAAGTCCCACAGAAGCTCCTTGCCCCAGTCCCCAGAGCTATTCATATCACCTCTTACTAGAAGTGTGTGTAGTCAGCATGTTTTTGTGTCTGATAGATAGAGCAAGAGGCATGTTGACTGAGTGTGTGCTGTATCCTTCTTCATGCAAATTGAGTCACCTCTCAGGGCATTTCAGGGAGCAGGCACTTCTGGTGACCCCTATGGTCTGGAGTCTGCCCAGAGAGCTGTTGACACAGGCAGTGGCTGGGCCACAACATTCAAGGATTGTTTTTCTCTGGGGACTGGCTTTATGCTCCTCCAATGAGCCAGGTCCTGGGACCCCCTCCAACTTGTCTATCACCCACACCTCCCAACTCCAAATCCCCCCAGATTTGCCCAATGCCTGTCTCAGAACACACAGGCTCCCTCCGGCCCAGATGCATGTGTCCTAACACAAGTCACAGAGTAAGTAAAACACACCACCAATGGGTAGCGGGGACAGACCATAGGAACGTCAGAGCCTCTAAGAGGGGTGATGTGGCAGCAGGCAAGCAGGTGTTTCTCATAACAGAGGCCTCATTTTGTACATGCAAGAGTTAAAACTCAGGGGTGGTGAGCATAGTGGTGATGGGGGAACAAGGAAATAATGGAACAAGATCCAACTTCAAAACCCCCACTTTTCTGCATATTGGGCAGCCCCCAGCAATTTAGGCTTTCCAGTGAGACCCTTTCTGATGACATTCTGAGGTCATACAGGGCCTTTGTCATGTATGTGCTTCTGTATCAGAAGAAGAAAACTCCCTGTGCAGGGTGTGATGTGCTCCAGGCCCCACCATGCAGCCTGCACAGTGGCCTCAGAGCCCCCAGGTGCAGGCCCTGCCTCGGCTAGGACCTGGGGCTGCCATGCCTGCATATCTGCTATAAGCCCTATTAATAGGTCTGTTCTGGTGCAAAACTGGAGTAGCCACCCTGGTAAGTCCCCCACTCAGAGCTCTGGGAAGGTACAATGAGATGTGAAGTTCTCCAGGTTTGTGCACTGTGTATGGCACTAATCAAAAGTGAGGTGTACCGACTGGTATTAAAGTGCAGACATGTTTGCACTTGGAGAAGGACAAGTACTGCCTGTAACTGGGAAGGGATAGTTTCTCCATGACCAGAGGTCAACACACACCTTTCCCTTGCCTGTAGTAGGGTGGCAGGTTGAGGAGGGAGGAGTGATCCGGGAAAGGCAGAGCAGCGAGGACACAAAGCAGGATGCATCCATAAGTGGTGATAGACATCGCCTGCCCACCACAGGCGGTTGATGCGCAGTTGGTATGTGGATCATTATTTCAGTTGTTGGGAGAAGAGCCTGTGCAGGCGCCTCACCTAGCTCTAATTTACATTAGGGGATTGTGCAGTGTTGTTTCTTGGGCAGCTATGTTTTTTCAGAAAAAGGAAAGCCACACTCTTCTCCATGAGATGGACAACTAGGAAATGTGGGCAAGAGTGTGCCCCAACAGAGCCTGGGAGCAGTTCCTTCAGCTTGGGGAAACCTCTTTGGCTAAGTCTAAGGTGAACAGGCTACCCTCACCCTGCCAGGAACAGGATCTACTGCCAGGGTTTGGATGGGCGGCTTCATGCTGTCTCTGGTCCAAGAAATTGGAACAAAGCAGGCCGTGGGCCTCGAGTGTACCTGCAAAGCTTCAGGTCAGAGTCCAGCATTTTGTGGGCCACATGAAGAGCAGAGTGACATCACCAACACAGACACTACTACTAATTATCCTGGTTACTGCCATCATCAGCTCACCTGTGATCTAGAGCTAGTCACCGACCCTTGCAGGGCCTCTGTGGTAAATGAGGATATGAAGACTCACTGTGCCAGTCTCCTGGGGATTCTATAATGTTCACAAAACGTGAACATTCTATAATGTTTGTACACGCAGAGATTGGGAGTCAGAAAGACCTCATCCAGATTTAAATGCCACCAGTTATGCCATACCATACTAATGCAAGTATAGCTTGAGCAGATTGCTGTTCTGAGCCTCATAAGGATCCTGTAGAATAAAGACAATACTACCTGCATCCTTTTAGGTTTAAATAGTGTATATAAGGTACAGAGGATGTGGTGAGCACTTCATACATAGCTATTTTATTATTATAGATGTTATTTTTATAATAGGAGAGACAAATTTCTCCAACTTTACAGTTTTTACTCAAGAGTTTGCTGAGCAGCTGCTCTGTGCAGTCCCTGTAACTGGGGTTCTGGAAGGGCCGAGACATTTTGTCCACTAGACTACAAGTCTAGCGGGAGAGACAGATCAGCCAACAACAGCAGCAGCAACAGCATCAATGGCAACAATAACAGCAACACCAGTGCAGCCAGGGACTGAACCCAAAAGTGGTCAGAGTTGGGGACAAACTCTGAGAGGAACACTCAACCCTGCCTGGGGCAAAAGGGAGAATCCTGGAGAACCAGGGATACTGAGAAATAAACAGACCATGATGCAAAAATGTGGGAATCACTAGTGTCAGGGGTGCCTGCTGCCTGGAGAAACTTAAAGAAGGCTGCATGGCTAATGTGATACCTGAGGGAGACTCTGAAGAGTAAGCTGGAAGGAGCCTGGTAAGGCTGGTAAGGACAACATGCAAAAAGGCAAATAATCAGAGAGGGTGTGTATTGTGAGTGTAAGAATCTCAGAAAAATCACAGGGTATATGCTGGGACATGGAAGAGATCATTCTGGAAGCAGACTAGGGCCAGGATGGGCCTTAGCCTGGACATTTCCTGAGGGCAGTGGAGACCCAGAATAGTGACATCAGATGTGGGTTGTGTACAGCACAAAAGATGATTGATTGGGAATGAAGCCATATTGGACCTTACCAGATGATAATTCAAATCCATAAAAGGAAATGAAGAGAATCAGAAATGGTAAATAATAAGGTTAATAAAACTAACTCTAAATATATATTTCTCTCAACTTTTAAAAAAATATAAAATTGTATAAAATAATAATTATAACAATGTGTTGATGGGTTAGTAATATTTATAGACACAAAAAAATTAATAGCACAAAAAAGGAAGTATAGAGCTATATTGAAGTAAAGTTTTTATGTCTCACTAAATTAAAATCATATAAATCTGAAGCAGATCCTGGTAAGCTGAGTATTGTAAGCACTTAAGAAAACAGCTAAGAAAATATGGTTAAAAAAAAGCACTGAAGGAATTAAAATGTCATGCTAGAAAATATTCTAAATGCCAGGAAGAAGGGGCAGAGGCACAAAAAAATATGACACATAAAGAAAATAAGAAAGTGGCAGATATCATCTAAAGCAGAAATTGTCAGAATGGATAAAAAATAAAGAGGGATATTTTATAATGGTAAAAAGGTTGATCCATCCTGGGGCACCTGGGTGGCTCAGTCAGTTGAGAATTTGACTTTGGCTCAGGTCATGATCTCTCAGTCTGTGAGTTTGAGCCCTGTGTCGGGCTCTGTGCTGACAGCTCAGAGCCTGGAGACTGCTTCAGATCCTGTCTCTCTCTCTCTCTCTCTCTCTCTCTCTCTGCCCCTTCTTCGCTCATGCTTTGTCTCTCTCTCTCTGTCAAAAGTAAATAAATATTAAAAAAAATTTTTTTAATAAATTATAAAAAAGGTTGATCCATCCAGATAATATAACAATCACAAATACATATGTACTTACTAACCAAGACCCAAAGTACAGGAAGCAGAAATAGGCAGAATTAAAGGGAGAAATAAACAATTTAATAATAACAGTTGGAGACTTCAATATCAGACTTTAATTGATAAAATAACTAGGCAAAAGATTAACAAGCATACAGAGGTCTTGAATAGAACCGTAAACTATTTAGACATAATAGACATCTATAGAGTGTTACTCCAAACAAAAGTAGAATGCACATTCTTCTCAAGTGCGTATGAAATATTTTCCAGAATAGACCACATGTTGCATAAAACCAGCATGAAAAATGTAAAAGGATTGGGGTGCCTGGGTTGCTCAGTTGGTTAAGTGTCTGACTTCAACTCAGGTCATGATGTCACAGTTTTGAGTTTGAGCCCTGTGTTGGGCTCTGTGCTGACAGCTCAGAGCCTAGAGCCTGCTTCAGATTCTGTGCATGTGTCTCTCTCTCTCTGCCTCTCCTCCCTTTGCATTCTGTCTCTCTCAAAAATAAATATTAAAAAAAATTTTTTAATGTAAAAGGATTGAAATCATACAACGTATGTTCTTCAATTAAAATGGAATTAAGAAATCAATGACTGAAGGACATTTGAGAAATTCATTAAATATGTAGAAATTAAATAACATACGTTTATTTTTTTAAGCAACACACTTTTAAATAAACAATAGATCAAGAAAAACATCACAAGGGAGACAGGAAACCATCAAAACCTTAGAGGAGAAAGCAGGAAAAGACCTCTCTGACCTCAGCCATAGCAATCTCTTACTCGACACATCCCCAAAGGCAAGGGAATTAAAAGCAAAAGTGAATTACTGGGACCTTATGAAGATAAAAAGCTTCTGCACAGCAAAGGAAACAACCAACTAAACTAAAAGGCAACCAACGGAATGGGAAAAGATATTTGCAAATGACATATCGGACAAAGGGCTAGTATCCAAAATCTATAAAGAACTCACCAAACTCCACACCCGAAAAACAAATAACCCAGTGAAGAAATGGGCAGAAAACATGAATAGACACTTCTCTAAGGAAGACATCCGGATGGCCAGCAGGCACATGAAAAGATGTTCAGCGTCGCTCCTTATCAGGGAAATACAAATCAAAACCACACTCAGATGTCACCTCACGCCAGTCAGAGTGGCCAAAATGAACAAATCAGGAGACTATAGATGCTGGAGAGGATGTGGAGAAACGGGAACCCTCTTGCACTGTTGGTGGGAATGCAAATTGGTGCAGCCACTCTGGAAAGCAGTGTGGAGGTTCCTCAGAAAATTAAGAATAGACCTACCCTATGACCCAGCAATAGCACTGCTAGGAATTTATCCAAGGGATACAGGAGTACTGATGCATAGGGGCAGCACTCTCAACAATAGCCAAATTATGGAAAGAGCCTAAATGTCCATCAACTGATGAATGGATAAAGAAATTGTGGTTTATATACACAATGGAGTACTACGTGGCAATGAGAAAAAATGAAATATGGCCTTTTGTAGCAACGTGGATGGAACTGGAGAGTGTGATGCTAAGTGAAATAAGCCATACAGAGAAAGACAGATACCATATGTGTTCACTCTTATGTGGATCCTGAGAAACTTAACAGGAACCCATGGGGGAGGGGAAGGAAAAAAACAAAAAGAGGTTAGAGGGGGAGAGAGCCAAAGCATAAGAGACTGTTAAAAACTGAGAACAAACTGAGGGTTGATGGGGGGTGGGAGGGAGGGGTGGGTGGGTGATGGGTATTGAGGAGGGCACCTTTTGGGATGAGCACTGGGTGTTGTATGGAAACCAATTTGACAATAAATTTCATATATTAAAAAAAAAAAAGAAAAACATCACAAGGAAAATTAGAAAATACTTTAAGATGGATAGAGGCAAAATCACGAGTTACCAGAACTTACAGGATACAGCTAGAGCAGTTACAGCTTAAAGGAAAGTGATAGCTATAGGTGCCTAATTTAGAAAAGAAGAAAGAATGAAGAATCCAAAAAGGAAATTTAAAAATTCCATTTATAATAGCATTAAAAAGAATAAACTATTTAGGACTAAACTTAATCAAGGAGGCCAAAGGTTTATACACTGAAAACTGTAAGATGTTGCTGGCAGAAATTAAACAAGACAAAAATAAATGGAAATACATTCTGTGTTCATGGACTGGAAGACTTAATACTATAAGTGACAATGCTACCCAAAATGATCTACGCATTCAGTGCAATCCCTATCAAAATCCCAATGACATTTTTTTGCAGAAATATAAAAACGCATTCTGAAATTCATACGGAATCTCATGCAACTCTAAATAGCAAAAATAATTTTGAAAAAGAATAAAGTTAGAGAAGAAAAACATAGGAGTAAATCTTTGTATCTTGGGCTGGGCAGTAGTGTCTTAGATAAAACAACAAGAGCAGAAGTGACAAAAGAAACATACAAATTTCGTCTTATTCCAGGGAAAAACTTTTGTGCTGCAAACATAAAAATACCATCAAGAAAGTTAAAAGTACACAGAGTGGGAGAAAATATTTGTAAATCATATATCTGATAAGAGATTTATATACAGGAGATATATATATATATAAATAAAATATATAAATAAAATATATAAATTATTCTTATATAAATATAAATATATTTATAAATATATATAAATAAAAATATTTATATTAATATAAAATTTATAAAAATAAAATTAATATAAAAATAATATATAAATATAATAAATATAAAATTAATATAAAATTTATATTAATAAACATTAATATTTATTTTATTTATAAATTTATTTATATAAATAAATAAATTTAAATTATTTATAAATATATAATATATAAATAAATATATAAGTATATATTTATTTATTTATAAATTATATAAATTATATAATTTATATATTATATAATTTATATAATTTATAAATATATAAATTATTCTTATATAAATATAAAAATAAATAAAATATATAAATAAATATGTAAAAATAAAAAATATATAAAATAAATATATAAATATGTGTGTATATATATACACACACACACAAGCCTTAGAACACAATAATAAAAACACAGCCCAAATATAAAACTAGGGAAAAGATTTGAATAAATATTTCTCCAAAGAGGCTGTATAAGTGGCCAATAAACACATCTAAATTTGGTCAGCATCATTAGTCATTAGAAAAATGCAAATCAAGGGGCACCTGGGTGGCTCAGTCGGTTAAGCGTCCGACTTCAGCTCACGTCATGATCTCATGGGTTCGTCAGTTCCGAGCCCCTCATCGGGCTCTGTGCTGACAGCTTGGAGGCTGGAGCCTGCTTCTGATTCTGTGTCTCCCTCTCTCTCTGCCCCTCTTCTGCTCACATTGTCTCTCTCTGTCTCTCAAAAATAAATACATGCAAAAAAATATTTTTAAAGAAAAATGCAGATCAAAATCACAGAGATACCATTTCACACCCACTAGCATGGCTCTAATAAAAAATATAGACACAAAAAAGTGTTGGTAAGGATCTGGAGAAGTTGGAACCCTAATACATTCCTTGTAGGACAGCAAAATGGTGCAACCAATTTGGAAAACAGTTTGGCAGTTTTTCAAAATGTTAAACATAGAATTGCCCCATGTTCCAGCAATTCCATTCCTATGCATTTATCTAAGAGAAATGAAAGCAAACATCCACGCAAAGACTTGTACACAAATATGCAAAGCAACTTCATTTACAATAGTCAAAACCTGTGAACAACTCAAATGCCCATCAGCAGTCAAGAGGATAAACTGTGGCATATCCACACAATAGAATACTTCCCACAACAAATGAAGAATTATTGATACATACAACATGGACAAATCTCAAAATAATTATGCCTAGTGACAGGAGCCAGTCACAAAGATGACATGATGTACAATCCCACTTATAGGAAATAACCAGAATTAACAAGTCTGTAAAAACAGAAGGTAGGGTGGGGTTGAGGGTATGTTTTTGGATGTGTAATAGGGAATGCTAGTAAGATTTCTTTTGGGGGGAAAACATCCTCAAAGTAGACTGTGGTGATGGTTGTAGAACTTGATGAGTTTATTTTAAAAAATCCAATTGTCTACTTTAAATGGGTAATTTGTATGGTATGTAAATTATACCTCAATAAATATTTTATTTGTTTATTTTTTTTAATTTACATTTTTAAAAATTTTTTTTATATATGAAATTTATTGTCAAATTGGTTTCCATACAACACCCAGTGCTCATCCCAAAAGGTGCCCTCCTCAATACCCATCACCCACCCTCTCCTCCCTCCCACCCCCCATCAACCCTCAGTTTGTTCTCAGTTTTTAACAGTCTCTTATGCTTTGGCTCTCTCCCCCTCTAACCTCTTTTTGTTTTTTTCCTTCCCCTCCCCCATGGGTTTCTGTTAAGTTTCTCAGGATCCACATAAGAGTGAACACATATGGTATCTGTCTTTCTCTGTATGGCTTATTTCACTTAGCATCACACTCTCCAGTTCCATCCACGTTGCTACAAAAGGCCATATTTCATTTTTTCTCATTGCCACGTAGTACTCCATTGTGTATATAAACCACAATTTCTTTATCCATTCATCAGTTGATGGACATTTAGGCTCTTTCCATAATTTGGCTATTGTTGAGAGTGCTGCCCCTATGCATCAGTACTCCTGTATCCCTTGGATAAATTCCTAGCAGTGCTATTGCTGGGTCATAGGGTAGGTCTATTCTTAATTTTCTGAGGAACCTCCACACTGCTTTCCAGAGTGGCTGCACCAATTTGCATTCCCACCACAGTGCAAGAGGGTTCCCATTTCTCCACATCCTCTCCAGCATCTATAGTCTCCTGATTTGTTCATTTTGGCCACTCTGACTGGCGTGAGGTGATACCTGAGTGTGGTTTTGATTTGTATTTCCCTGATAAGGAGCGACGCTGAACATCTTTTCATGTGCCTGCTGGCCATCCGGATGTCTTCTTTAGAGAAGTGTCTATTCATGTTTTCTGCCCATTTCTTCACTGGGTTATTTGTTTTTCGGGTGTGGAGTTTGGTGAGCTCTTTATAGATTTTGGATACTAGCCCTTTGTCCGATATGTCATTTGCAAATATCTTTTCCCATTCCGTTGGTTGCCTTTTAGTTTAGTTGGTTGTTTCCTTTGCTGTGCAGAAGCTTTGTATCTTCATAAGGTCCCAGTAATTCACTTTTGCTTTTAATTCCCTTGCCTTTGGGGATGTGTTGAGTAAGAGATTGCTACGGCTGAGGTCAGAGAGGTCTTTTCCTGCTTTCTCCTCTAAGGTTTGGATGGTTTCCTGTCTCACATTCAGGTCCTTGATCCATTTTGAGTTTATTTTTGTGAATTGTGTGAGAAAGTGGTCTAGTTTCAACCTTCTGCATGTTGCTGTCCAGTTCTCCCAGCACCATTTGTTAAAGAGGCTGTCTTTTTTCCATTGGATGTTCTTTCCTGCTTTGTCAAAGATGAGTTGGCCATACGTTTGTGGGTCTAGTTCTGGGGTTTCTATTCTATTCCATTGGTCTATGTGTCTGTTTTTGTGCCAATACCATGCTGTCTTGATGATGACAGCTTTGTAGTAGAGGCTAAAGTCTGGGATTGTGATGCCTCCTGCTTTGGTCTTCTTCTTCAAAATTCCTTTGGCTATTCGGGGCCTTTTGTGGTTCCATATGAATTTTAGGATTGCTTGTTCTAGTTTCGAGAAGAATGCTGGTGCAATTTTGATTGGGATTGCATTGAATGTGTAGATAGCTTTGGGTAGTATTGACATTTTGACAATATTTATTCTTCCAATCCATGAGCAGGGAATGTCTTTCCATTTCTTTAAATCTTCTTCAATTACCTTCATAAGCTTTCTATAGTTTTCAGCATAAAGATCCTTTACATCTTTGGTTAGATTTATTCCTAGGTATTTTATGCTTCTTGGTGCAATTGTGAATGGGATCAGTTTCTTTATTTGTCTTTCTGTTGCTTCATTGTTAGTGTATAAGAATGCAACTGATTTCTGTACATTGATTTTGTATCCTGCAACTTTGCTGAATTCATGTATTAGTTCTAGCAGACTTTTGGTGGAGTCTATCAGATTTTCCATGTATAATATCATGTCATCTGCAAAAAGCGAAAGCTTGACTTCATCTTTGCCAATTTTGATGCCTTTGATTTCCTTTTGTTGTCTGATTGCTGATGCTAGAACTTCCAGCACTATGTTAAACAGCAGCGGTGAGAGTGGGCATCCCTGTCGTGTTCCTGATCTCAGGGAAAAAGCTCTCAGTTTTTCCCCGTTGAGGATGATGTTAGCTGTGGGCTTTTCATAAATGGCTTTTATGATCTTTAAGTATGTTCCTTCTATCCCGACTTTCTCAAGGGTTTTTATTAAGAAAGGGTGCTGGATTTTGTCAAAGGCCTTTTCTGCATCGATTGACAGGATCATATGGTTCTTCTCTTTTTTTTTTGTTAATGTGATGTATCACGTTGATTGATTTGTGAATGTTGAACCAGCCCTGCATCCCAGGAATGAATCCCACTTGATCATGGTGAATAATTTTTTTTTTAATTTTTTTTCAACGTTTTTTATTTATTTTTGGGACAGAGAGAGACAGAGCATGGACGGGGGAGGGGCAGAGAGAGAGGGAGACACAGAATCGGAAACAGGCTCCAGGCTCTGAGCCATCAGCCCAGAGCCTGACGCGGGGCTCAAACTCACGGACCGCGAGATCATGACCTGGCTGAAGTCGGACGCTTAACCGACTGCGCCACACAGGCGCCCCTGAATAATTCTTTTTATATGCCGTTGAATTCGATTTGCTAGTATCTTATTGAGAATTTTTGCATCCATATTCATAAGGGATATTGGCCTGTAGTTCTCTTTTTTTTTTACTGGGTCTCTGTCTGGTTTAGGAATCAAAGTAATACTGGCTTCATAGAATGAGTCTGGAAGTTTTCCTTCCCTTTCTATTTCTTGGAATAGCTTGAGAAGGATAGGTATTATCTCTGCTTTAAACGTCTGGTAGAACTCCCCTGGGAAGCCATCTGCTCCTGGACTCTTATTTGTTGGGAGATTTTTGATAACCGATTCAATTTCTTCACTGGTTATGGGTCTGTCTGTTCAAGCTTTCTATTTCCTCCTGATTGAGTTTTGGAAGAGTGTGGGTGTTCAGGAATTTGTCCATTACTTCCAGGTTGTCCAATTTGTTGGCATATAATTTTTCATAGTATTCCCTGATAATTGTTTGTATCTCTGAGGGATTGGTTGTAATAATTCCATTTTCATTCATGATTTTATCTATTTGGGTCATCTCCCTTTTCTTTTTGAGAAGCCTGGCTAGAGGTTTGTCAATTTTGTTTATTTTTTCAAAAAACCAACTCTTGGTTTCGTTGATCTGCTCTACAGTTTTTTTAGATTCTATATTGTTTATTTCTGCTCTGACTTTATTATTTCTCTTCTTCTGCTGGGTTTAGGCTGCCTTTGCTGTTCTGCTTCTATTTCCTTTAGGTGTGCTGTTAGATTTTGTATTTGGGATTTTTCTTGTTTCTTGAGATAGGCCTGGATTGCAATGTATTTTCCTCTCAGGACTGCCTTCGCTACGTCCCAAAGCATTTGTATTGTTGTATTTTCATTTTCGTTTATTTCCATATATTTTTTAATTTCTTCTCTAATTGCCTGGTTGACCCACTCATTCGTTAGTAGGGTGTTCTTTAACCTCCATGCTTTTGGAGGTTTTCCAGACTTTTTTCTGTGGTTGATTTCAAGCTTCATAGCCTTGTGGTCTGAAAGTATGCATGGTATAATTTCAATTCTTGTAAACTTAGGAAGGGCTGTTTTGTGACCCAGTATATGATCTATCTTAGAGAATGTTCCATGTGCACTCGAGAAGAAAGTATATTCTGTTGCTTTGGGATGCAGAGTTCTAAATATATCTGTCAAGTCCATCTGATCCAATGTCTCATTCAGGGCCCTTGTTTCTTTATTGACCGTGTGTCTAGATGATCTATCCATTTCTGTAAGTGGGGTGTTAAAGTCCCCTGCAATTACCACATTCTTATCAATAAGGTTGCTTATGTTTATGAGTAATTGTTTTATATATTTGGGGGCTCTGGTATTCGGCGCATAGACATTTGTAATTGTTAGCTCTTCCTGATGGATAAACCCTGTAACTATTATATAATGTCCTTCTTCATCTCTTGTTACCGCCTTTAATTTAAAGTCTAGTTTGTCTGATATAAGTATGGCTACTCCAGCTTTCTTTTGGCTTCCAGTCGCATGATAAATAGTTCTCCATCCCCTCACTCTCAATCTAAAGGTGTCCTCAGGTCTAAAATGAGTCTCTTGTAGACAGCAAATAGATGGGTCTTGTTTTTTTATCCATTCGGATACCCTGTGTCTTTTGGTTGGCGCATTTAATCCATTTACATTCAGTGTTATTATAGAAAGATACGGGTTTAGAGTCATTGTGATGTCTGTATGTTTCATGCTTGTAGTGATGTCTCTGGTACTTTGTCTCACAGGGTCCCCCTTAGGATCTCTTGTAGGGCTGGTTTAGTGGTGACAAATTCCTTCAGTTTTTGTTTGTTTGGGAAGACCTTTATCTCTCCTTCTATTCTAAATGACAGACTTGCTGGATAAAGGATTCTTGGCTGCATATTTTTTCTGTCTAGCACCCTGAAAATCTCGTGCCAATTCTTTCTGGCCTGCCAAGTTTCAAAAGAGAGATCAGTCACGAGTCTTATAGGTCTCCCTTTATATGTGAGGGCACGTTTACCCCTTGCTGCTTTCAGAATCTTCTCTTTATCCTTGTATTTTTGCCAGTTTCACTATATGTCGTGCAAAAGATCGATTCAAGTTACGTCTGAAGGGAGTTCTCTGTGCCTCTTGGATTTCAATGCCTTTTTCCTTCCCCAGTTCAGGGAAGTTCTCAGCTATGATTTCTTCAAGTACCCCTTCAGCACCTTTCCCTCTCTCTTCCTCCTCTGGGATACCAATTATGCATATATTATTTCTTTTTAGTGTATCACTTAGTTCTCTAATTTTCCCCTCATACTCCTGGATTTTTTTTATCTCTCTTTTTCTCAGCTTCCTCTTTTTCCATAACTTTATCTTCTAGTTCACCTATTCTCTCCTCTGCCTCTTCAGTCCGAGCCGTGGTGGTTTCCATTTTGTTATGCATCTGTTTCTTGAGATACAGATTAAAGCGTTTTTCAGCTCCTCGTGACACTTCCTTAGTCCCTTGATCTCTGTAGCAAGAGATTCTCTGCTGTCCTGTATACTGTTTTCAAGCCCAGCGATTAATTTTATGACTATTATTCTAAATTCACTTTCTGTTATATTATTTAAATCCTTTTTGATCAGCTCATTAGCTGTTGTTAGTTCCTGGAGATTCTTCTGAGGGGAATTCTTCCGCTTGGTCATTTTGGATAGTCTCTGGCGTGGTGAGGACCTGCAGGGCACTTCCCCTGTGCTGTGGTGTATAACTGGAGTTGGTGGGCGGAGCCGCAGTCAGACCTGATGTCTGCCCCCAGCCCACCGCTGGGGCCACAGTCAGACTGGTGTGTGCCTTCTCTTCCCCTCTCCTAGGGGCGGGATTCACTGTGGGGTGGCGTGGCCTGTCTGGGCTACTTGCACCCTGCCAGGCTTGTGATGCTGAGGATCTGGCGTATTAGCTGGGGTGGGTAGGCAAGGTGCACAGGGGCAGGAGGGGCAGGCTTAGCGCTTCTCCTTAGGTGTTCCACTTCAGGAGGGGCCCTGTGGCAGCGGGAGGGAGTCAGATCTGCTGCCGGAGGTTTGGCTCCGCAGAAGTGCAGAGTTGGGTGTTAGTGCGGAGCGAGCAAGTTCCCTGGCAGGAACTGGTTCTCTTTGGGATTTTGGCTGGGGGATGGGCGGGGGAGATGGCGCTGGCGAGCGCCTTTGTTCCCCACCAAACTGAGCTCTGTCGTCCGGGGGCTCAGCAGCTCTCCCTCCCTTTGTCCTCCAGCCTTCCCGCTTTCCGAGCAGAGCTGTTAACTTATGACCTCCCAGACGCTAAGTCACGCTTGCTGTCAGAACACAGTCCGTCAGGCCCCTCCGCTTTTGCAAGCCAGACTCGGGGGCTCTGCTTGGCCCACGAGCCGCCCCTCCGCCCCGGCTCCCTCCTGCCAGTCCGTGGAGCGCGCAGCGCCTCGCCGCCCTTCCTACCCTCTTCCGTGGGCCTCTCGTCTGCGCTTGGCTCCAGCGACTCCGTTCTGCTAATCCTCTGGCGTTTTTCTGGGTTATTTAGGCAGGTGTAGGTGGAATCTAAGTGATCAGCAGGACGTGCCGTGAGCCCAGCGTCCTCCTACGCCGCCATCTTCCCTCCTTTTTTCCCCTCAATAAATATTTTAAAAGGTGGGGAGGTATAAGTGACAGCAGCTGCATTAAATGCCTTCCATTTGATGGCACAGACATGAAATGGCTTTGTGTTCTGGGAGTGGAACCAGTCAACTGGCCAGCATTTCTTGAACATCTCTGTCATGTGTGGAACTCAAACAGTGCTGTAAAATACCGAAGTTGTGTTCCTTGTCCTCACAGGAGGAGCTTGTTTTTAAACAAGGGTTTGATTAGGAAATTTATCACCACAATTTAAGATTTTGAAGAATTCAGAGAGTGTTAGCATAGTCATAAAGAGGCATCTCAAAAGAGGAAAATGTTTGCACTGGGCCTTTAGAGAGAGGTTGGCTTTGGGTAGATGGTGGGGGTTTAGAGAATTGTTTTCAAGTGCTCCTTCCTTGTACAACCCTCGCAGGTGCCTTCTGAGGCAACTCACATGCTGTTGGGCAGCTCTAATTGCTGGAAAGTCTTTCCTTGTGTTAAGTAGAATCTTTCTCCTGCTGATAATACTGCCTTACCATTTATAATGCAGTTATTATTGCAAGACTGTGCTGAGCCTCAGAAATAGTATCTCAAGTAATTCTTCCCATATGGGATAGGTGATGTCATTATCTTCCTCATCATTATCATTATTTTCCAGATGAAAAAAATCTGGCCCTTCAGTATTACATGAGCTGCCCACAATCACAGTCCCAGATCTCTTCTCCCCATGTGCACCTGTAGTTCTGTCACTAGTGGATGTTCTTTCTTTCCTCTAATCCACACAGAACACGTCTAATTTCTCTTCCATGTGATAGTTAATAAAGGTAAAGATCTTTATCTTTTTCCTGCCTTTTAAGCCATTTTCCCCCCTTTGAGTTAAACAAACTCAGTTGCTTAATCATTCTTTATTTAGCATGGTTTTGAGCTTCTTTCCCATCTTATTCACCATTCTGTGATCAAATCTGTCAGTCTTTTACTGAAGCATGGGCCTCAGAACTGGGATTAGTCTATTATGGCCTGACTAGCCCAGGAGAATATGGTACTGACCTCATTCTTCTCCTGTACTAGCTGTGTTTTTGATGCATCCTAACATAACCTTAGCTCTTTGGGCAGCCACATTCCTTTGTGGATTAAAATCCCTGCCAAGTTAGGTCCAGGGACCTGAACAGGGAAACCTTTTTAGAGCTGAATAAAAACACTGGGCCTGCTGTAGGATCTGGATGAGGTTTGGACCCACCAACAGCAGGATGGCCTCATTCCACCTAGAACCAGCCTTATACACAAAGAGGTGGCCATTCACATGGTACTCAACAAAATAACTCCTACTGTCTCTCTTCCTAGAGCCACATTATTCTGGTGTCTGATACTTTTATTCTAGAATCCATTTCCCTGCCTTTTTCAGCTTCTAGTGACTGCCTAGATTCCTTGGCCTATGGCCTGCTCTACCTTCATAAGCATCACTTCATCTATGCTTTCAGCATCATATGGTCTCCTCCTCTGATCCTTCTTCATCCCCTTGAGAAGGTCCATGATGATTACAGTGGGCCCACCTGGATAATCCAAGGTGGTCTTCCCATCTCAACATCCTGAATATAATCATATCTTCAAAGTCCCTTTTGCCATAAAAGGTGACATTCACAGGTCCTGAATATTAGGAAATGAATGCCATGGGTGTTATTATTCAGCCTACACAGAGTTTTGTTGGAGAGGATGATGTGATAAACTGTCTAATTCATGATTTAGAAAGACCGGTCTGGCGACAGAGTGGGAAGAATAAGGCTGGAGGCCTGAGAAGTACTTTGGAAGCTGCCAGTAATGAGAGCATACAACTGGATCAGTGGCAATGGGACAGAGAAGAGGATATATCTAGAGCACTCAGGAGGTATAACCCACAGGACTTGGAGCCAGCTAGGATGTGGGATGAATGAGAGAAGAGGTCTAGAAGGGCTCACTCAGGGTTTCTGCACTCATCAGATGGGCTGATGATGGTATCAGATGGCTGATTGGTGAGTAGGGAGTACAGAAGGGGCAGAGAGAGATGGTTTGTTTGGAACCTGACTTTGAGGTGTCTATGAGGTAAGCAATGAGACCTGGTAGGCAGTTAGGTCTGTGGGTCTGGAGAGGAAGGTGGTGACAGCTGCTTGGTGTGCTGAGCACACAGACAGCACTTGAAGCCACAGTAGACCAGATGCCCCAGGACTGTCTAGAATTAGAGCACAGAAGCTGCCTGAGGGAGTGGGGGTGGGGACAATGGCTTCCACAGTTATGGAGAAATATGGGTGTGGGAGGAAGCCAGAGAGGCAGGGGGAGCACCGGCAGAGGATGTTCTGTGTTGGAACAGAAAGTTGATGCATTTGCACTCAAACAGAGCCCTTCCTCCCCGGAGGAATGGCCACTTCTTATCAAGTGAAACCTTGCAGGAAAAGGGTAGAAATGGTTCTGTGTTTTGCTTGTTAACCTTGAGGGCCAGAGGCTCTGGCTGGGAACTGGGTTGGTTCTTGGACATTAGGTGCACGCACACATAGAAGGAGCTCAGTGAGTCCCTCTCACTGGAACTAGTCATGGCTAAGAGGACCTGTTTTGCTCTCAGGCTTGCCCTGGCAACAACTGAAAAGCTCTATTATTTGCCTTTCTGGGCACATTCACTGAAGAGGCTCAAGGTTTTGAGTCTCCTGCCTCTGAGAACAATATTCATCCTCTTCCATCATTCCACTACAAGGGCACAGTGGAGAAATACTTCTGCAGGAGAGATCACTGGCCTTTGAGACTGTTTCTTCTATATGTGTTGCTGCCTTTCCTTTGTTCATGTTCCTTCCCAGCCCTGGGAAGAAAGAGGAGATAAGAGGATGGGACAGGTGAATGTTGGCAAAATGTGTAAGGACAGGCCTAATGGAAGAGGTGAGACTTAACATGTCCCCTGGGAATAGGATAGGCCTTTTGGTAGAACTGGATAGTCAAGAAGGGGTATATTTCAGATGGAGGGATGGGCATGTTAAGATGGAAAAGCAGAAGTGGGCACGAAGTGTAGAGGGGTGGGCCCAGAGATTGATTCAGCCAGAGGGCATATATCTCCTGGCCATGAGCTGCTGTGACACTGACCTAGAGAGGAAGCAGAAAAGGGGCTCTCTGACCTTGCTCCTTCCTCTAGTACAGAGCATTGCTTCATGTTTGAATGGTCCTTATTTTCCTGCATCCATTCCCAGGTAAGCCTTTCAGAATTGCGTGTATTGAGGTGAGCGAAAGAAAATTAAACAAGCTCCCAAAGTCATGGCAGTCAGGGTTAGTTCCAAGATGGAAACTGAGGGGGAGGGAACTATTTGAGTGCTACTTACGTGTGCGGTGTCTAAATACAGGTTGTCATTTGGGGCACCTGGATAGCTGAGTCTTAAGCGATCGACTTCAGCTCAGGTCATGATCTCATGGTCCGTGGGTTTGAGCCCCATGTCAGGCTCTGTGCTGACAGCTCGGAGCCTAGAGCCTGCTTCAGATTCGGTGACTCCCTCTCTTTCTGCTCCTCTCCCACTTGTTCTCTGTCTCTGTCTCTCAAAAATGAATAAATGTTAAAAAATTTTTAAAAATGCAGGTTGTCATTTAATTGTCAGTTTTCCTAGGACAAGTGCTGTCAGCCTTACTTTGTAAATAAGGAACAGAGATTCTGAGGAGGAAGTACCAGGTCCTAGGTAACACTGTAGTAAGCATTAGGATAGGGGTGGGGGTTTCCTAGAAGCAGGTCTGCAGCCGTGGAATGTCAAAGGAAGAGCAACTCCAAAGACATTACCATATAATAGTCACTTCAGTTTACTGACAGAAGACCTTGGTTCATAAAGAGGCCCAAGGGACCCAGCCTGCGGATGAGAGAGCTGTGGTGTGGGTCAGCTGTCTGAGCTCTACACTGGCCTTGGACAAGGGACTTTTCTAAACCTCAGCTCCTATACTCAGAGCTTTGAAATCCCCACTAATGTGCAGATACTTTGAGAAGTCTTTAAGAAAAAACTCAATTTAACCTTAAGGCATTTTCCATAATTACCTAATTGTCAATCTCGTCATTTGTTTTGCAAATCCTATGGACCCTGCCTCAGGATATGCTTCATGCCAGCAATCTGGGAAACTCAGGTCTACTCCCCCAGATCCTGGGAAGACCCTCCAACTTCTTGTTAGAAATCAAAGAAGTTGGGACCACCTGGATGACTCAGTTGGTTAAGCATCCGACTTCGACTCAGATCATGATCTTGCAGCCCGTGAGTTTGAGCCCCACATCGGACTCTGTGCTGACAGCTCAGAACCTGGAATCTGCTTTAAATTCTGTGTCTCCCTCTCTCTCTTCCCCCTCCCCCCACTCATGCTCTGTCTCTCTTTGTCTCTCAAAAACTAATAAACTTAAAAAAAAAATCAAACAACTTGACTCACTCCCTTACAGTTCTCCCGCCACTGGAGCAAGAAAAAGGGAGAGACCTTATCTCCCTGACTTTGATGTTAATTCTTCCTTCACAATCCACAAAACATGTTGGGCGTAGCAACTGGTGAAATGTGGTTTCAGATCTTGGTGCATCACCTGTCAGCTGTTCACATTAGGTGAGTACTTAACCTGGCAGAGCACAAACTGCATATCTGTAAAATTGAGCGATGGTGCCTTGCAAGGCTGCTCTGCTCTGCTAGGCAGTGCACCTAGTGGGAAGGGAACTGCTATTCTTTTCTCTGGAGGGAATAGGCTTAGCTTTCTAAAAATGACTTCAAGCTTATTTCAAGTTGTTTACCTTGTTGGTAAGGGTTAATGGGTCTTTCTTTGCTGATTATCAAAATGCAGAGCCTAGTCTTCAGGGAGAAACTGGGGCGGGTATGTGGAGAAATGCCAGCCTTGTACCAGGCACACCCCAGTTTGTAAGCCTTGCTTTCAAAGACTTCTGCAGTCTAGAACTTGCCCTAGAAGCTAAAAATGGTTTTGTACTAAAACTAGGAGTGTGTGATTGACAGCAGATGAAATTTTGAAATTGAGATTGTCTTAGGAAACCTGGCACTATTGACCTCTGTACCCACAAGCTCCTCTGTCCTAAAGCAAAATCCCTCTTGTTCCCCCACCCAAGCCTCTTGTCAGCAGAAATTACTCCAGAGTTTGGCTCCTCCTATTTCCCAGCTTTCCTCTTTGAGCTACTTTGAGCTGAATTATACCAATTGTGTGTCCCTTCCCCATGACCACTGGGTACAGTTGCAGTCTTACTGCTGGAAAACTCTTTTGTCTAATGTTTGCAAAGTTCTTAAAGGGGTTTCTAAAGGAGTCACTGAGAAAGGAGACTGTCTTTCTGCCAGTTCCTTACAAGAGGGAAGAATTTCCCTGTTGTTTGGGGATTATGGATTACAAGAAGATACAAAGGAGTAGAGGAGGAAGAATGGGCTGGGATATCAGTGCCATATGTGTAAAATGGGAGCACCAGTACCTCACAGGGCCATGGTGCAATTTGATGGGATGGGGTCAGGCCTTCATGGTAGCCCACCTTCAAAGAGCAGGGGCCACCTCTGTTAGGCTGCCCAGGAGCACCTCCTGGCCTGCAGCTGTGCAACAAATGTTGCTGGTACCATGTCCATATACTCACCCATTGCCACTCATCCACACACTCAGTGTTAGCTTGTAGAACATGCTTTTAAAGGCTCCAAAGACTGCAAAGCTCCAAGTCTGACAACTAATACAGGGCTAACTGTGGACACTAATTTTCTTTTATTGCCTTTCTTAATCTTCAGAGGGATGGGCACACACAGGCTTGGAGCCAAACTGCCTGGGTTTAAATCCTGACTCACCACTTCCTAGCTTATGTGACCACGACCTAGTTACTTGATTTCTCTCTCTGTGCCCCATTTTCATCTTCTGTAAAATGAGGATATAGTACCTACCTCATATGGCCGTCATGAGACTCGTGTAAGGTATAGGTTCAATAAATATTATTGTCATTTCTCTAATTTTATGAAAGAAGAAAAGAAGACTCAGAGATTGACACTATTACCATAGCTACTCGTGGCAGAACTAACTAGGACATGTGTCTGATTCAGTTATAGTCCTCCCTAGTATGCCAGCTCTTTCATGGTCAAAGAAATGAATCCCAACTGGTAGGAGATCAAAAACCATATAGAGTAACACTGGGAAGTGTGTGTGTGACAGCAGGTGGGTAAGAGTGCTCCGGGGGTGCAATTTGGTTCAGCGGTACACAGCCTTGGATTTCCAGGAAATAACTCCCAGTTCCCTGGATAACCTGCATTGATCAAGGCCCTTTGCAATGAAATGACAACTATTTTGGGTTCCTTACTGCCCCCTGGTGGTAACAGATCACATGGGGCTCTTTCCCTAACAGATGAAAGCAGGAGGCTATTTTGAAATTGGCTTTCCAGATTAATGAAGAATTTTGAACTTTTTGTTTCTCTGTTTTAGCCTTCCTGGCACCTTTGGCCCAACAGCATAAATTAGTTCCTGTTTTTTTCCCTTTATGAATTAATGAATAGCTTACTAACTGTTTGACCCCAGCAAGCTACCAGCCTTTTAGGGATCTCCCCATCTGTAAAACCAGCATCTCAGTCTCACTCAGACACCCCATGATCAATTCCATTCTGTTCGTTTTTATTTTCAGCAAACCACAAGGTGGCAGTACAAGAGTGGGTTCCCCTGTTTTCTCCCCAAGTGGTGGGAGAAAGAAGAATTGTTGTGCATGCAGCATAGAGCTAAAAGTTAGTCTTCTACCCCAGGTCATGGCTACCCAGGACATGGTTAGGCTCAACACTCAGGCATGAGTCCTCAGTGTGATTTGCCTCTGTGTGTGCCTTCTCTTTCTTTTATGGCAAATAGAGACAAAATTTGCTCAAACTTCCTTAAAGGGCACCCTGAGGATTCACAGTAGCTAGTGAGTAGGGATAAGATTTTTTAAACAATTAAGTTAAATTTGGGGAGGGGGAAAGTTATTATGGATTCACATACAAGTTATAAGAAATAATACAGAGGGCTTCCATGTACTTTTCACCCAATTTCTCCCAATGACAGCATCTTGTAAAACTAAAGCACAATATCACAACCAGGGTGTTGACATTGATACCATCAAGACATGTAGTACTTCCATTACTACAGGGATCTCTCCTGTTGCTTTTTTTATAGCCACACCATGCCCCCTCTTTAACCAATGACAGCTACTAATCTGTTCTCCATCTCTATAATTTTGTCATTTCAAGAATATTATAGTGCTCACTTCGGCAGCACATATACTAAAATTGGAATGATCAGAGATTAGCATGTGCAAAAATGATACATAAATTCCTGAAGTGCTCCATATTTTTTAAAAAAGAATATTATATATGTTGCCATTTGTAACAACATGGATGGAGCTGGAGAGTATTATGCCAAGTGAAATAAGTCAGTAAAAGAAAGGCAAATATCATATGATTTCATTCTTATGTGGAATTTAAGAAACAAAAGCAAAGGGAAGGGGGGGGGCAAACCAAGAAACAGACTGTTAACTGTAGAGGACAAACTGATGGTTACCAGAGGGGAGTTGGGGGGGGGTGTTAAATAGGAGATGGGGATTAAGGAGTGCACTCATGATAAGCACTAGGGGTTGTAAGGAAGTGTTGAATCACTCACTGTATTGTATACCTGAAACTAATATTACACTGTATGTTAATTAACTGGAATTTAAGTAAAAACTTAAAAAATTAAAGAATATTATATAAATAGATTCATACAGTATGTAACACTTAGGTTTGGATTTTTTTCTCTTAGCATAATTCTCTGCAGATTCATCCAAGCTGTGTATATACCAATGGCTGTTGTTCCATTGGATGGATGTACCAGTTTGTGTAACTATTTACTTGTTGAAGGACATCTGGGCCATTTCTAGTTTTGATCTATTATGAATATTAAGCTATTTTGAATTTGAGCTATTATGAATAAAGTTGCTATGGGCATGCATTACAGGTTTTTGTATAAAGGTAAGTTTTACTTTCTCTGGGATAAAGGCCCAGAAGTGCAATTGCTGGATTGTATGGTAGTTTGTATTTTTTGATGAATGGTTCCATTTCCTCTAAGTTCTCAAATTTATATATATAGAATTATTTGTAGTATTCTTATCCTTTTGATACTGGCAGGGTCTCCTGTTTCATTTCTGATAACAGTAATTTGTACCTTCTTTTTTCTTTGTCAGTCTGGCTAGAGCTTGGTCAATTTTACTGACTTTTTAAAGGACTAGCTCTTTCACTTTATTGATTTTTCTCTATTGTTTTTGTTTTCCACTTCATTGATTTCTGCTATTTATTATTTATTTCCTTCTATCTTAGACTTATTATTATTATATTTATTATATTTATATATAATTTATATTTATATTATTATTATTTATTTCCTTCTGTTTTACACTTGTTTTGCTCTTCTTGAACTAAGTTCTTGAGATGGAATTTAGGTTATAGATTGAGACTTATTTTTTCCCTAATGTGTGCACTTAGTGCTATAAGTTTCCCTCTGAGCATGGCTTTAGCTGTGTTCCACCATTTTCTATATGTTGCATTTTCATTTTCATTTAGTTATTTTTTTTTACATCTTCCTTGAAACTTATTCTTTGACCATGGATTATTTAGACATGTGTTCATTTGTTTCTAAGTCTTTGGATTGTTGTGTTCTTTCTATTACTGATGTCTGGTTTGATTTTGTTATGGTCAGACAACATATTCTATATGATTTCAGTTTTTTTTTAATGTACTGAGGTTTGTTCTATAGCCAGAATGTGATCTAACTTGATGTATGTTTTGTACACTCTAGAAAAGAACTGCTGTTGTTGGGAAAAGTATTCTGTAAATTTTTATCAGATTCTACTGGTTGATGGCATTGTAGAGCTTTTTGCTATCCTTGCTGATTTTCCATCTAGTTGTTCTCAGTTGTTGACAGAGGGTTGAACTTTTCTACTATATTGCATATCTGTATATTTCTTCCTTCAGTTGTGTCAGTATTTGCTTCACATATTGTTCATTTGTGCATATACATTTAGGACTGCTATGTCTTCTTTTGGGATTGGCTATTTAATCATTATGTAATGTCTCTTTCTGTCTCTGGTCATTTTCTTTTTTCTGAAGTCTAGTTTTTTTTTGTTATAAAATAGTCTTTCTTGCTTTCTTCTTACCAGTGTTTGCATGATGTATCTTTTTCCATTTGTCTGTTTTCAACCTATCTTACAGGTGTATTTGGAGAAAATTTCTTGCAGACAGGAGACATATGTATCATGCTTTTTAATCCACTCTGTCAATCTCTGTCTTTGTATTTCTATAATTAGATGATTTACATTTAATGTAAATATTGATATAGTAGGGGTAAGTCTTCCATCATTAAATTTTTTTCTGTTTGTCCTCCCCCTTTTCTCTATTTTCTTTTTCCACTCTTTCTATGAGTTACTTGGGCATTTGGGGGTTTAATTTTTTATATACTTAATCTTTTTTTAGCAATTTTAGGTTTATATAAAAACTGAACAGAAAGTACAGAGAGCTCACATATTTTTTCTTACCATCACTCACTGATTGTTTCTCTAGTTATTAACATCGTGAATTGATGTGGTACATTTGTTACATTGATGCGCCGATAGTAACACATTATTATTAACTAAATTCTATATGTAATTAGGCTTCACTCCATGTGTTGTACAGTTTTGGGGCATTTTGAAACTTGCATAATATCATCTACTCACTATTACAATATTATACAACATAGTTTCACTGCCTGAAAAATCCCCTGTGCTCCACTTCTCTCCTACAACTGCTAACAACTACTGATCTTTTCATGTCTCTATAGCTTTGCTTTTTCCAGAATATCCCATAGTTGGAATCCTTTTATAACTGGCTTCTTTCACTTAGCGATATACATTTTTGTTTCCTCCATATCTTTTGTGACTTGATAGCTCATATCTTTTTATCACTGAATAATATTCCTTTATCTTGATAAACTACATATGGTTTATCCATCTACCAGTTGTATAACATCTTGGCTTTCGGGTTTGGGAAATTTTGAATAAAGCCCCTTATAAAAATTCATCTGCAGCTTTTTTTGGATATAACTTTTCAGATCGTTTGGATAAATACCACTGAGTGTAATTACCAGATTGTAAGATAAGAGTCTGTTTAGTTTTGCAGGAAACTGCCAAACTGTCTTCCAAAAGTAGCTGTACTATTTTGCGTCCCATTCAGGAATGAATGAGAGTTCCTGTTTTTCCACATCCTTGTCAACATTGGTGTTGTCAGTGTTTTGGATTTTAGCCATTCTGATAGATGTGTAGTGATATCTCATAGTTGTCATAAGTTGCAACTCTCTAATGACATATGTTGAGCATCTTTTCATCACTTATCATCTGTATATCTTCTTGGTGAGGTATCCTTCAGATCTTTGTTCTACTTTTTAATCAGATTATTTGTTTTCTTATTGTTGATATCTCAGTGCTTTTTGTATATTTTGAATTTTAAGTCCTTTACCAAGTATGTGTTTTGCAAATATTTTCTACCAGTCTATAGCTTGCTGTCTTATTCTCTTAATAGTGTTTTTTACAGAGCAGAAGTTTTTCAATTTAATGAAATCCAGCTCATCAGTTTCTTCTTTCCTCGATTGTGCTTTAAGTGTCATACCTAAAAACTCATTGCCAAACCCAGGGTGACCTAGATTTTCTCCTATGTTATCTTGTAGAAGTTTTATAATTTTGTATTTTACACTTGAGTCTATGACCCATTTTTAGTTTTTTTTTTTGTCAAAGATGGGAGGCCAGTGTCTAGATTAATTTTTTGTGTGTATGAATGTCCAGTTATTCTAGAACTATTTCTACAACTATAGTCTATGGTGTTGACTTTTGCTCCTTTGTCAAAGATCAGGTGACTATATTTATGTGCGTTTATTTCTAAGCTGTCTATTCTGTTCCATTGACTGATCTATTTCTTTCTTTTTTTTTAACAAATACCACACTGTTTTAATTATTGTAGCTTTGAAGTAAATTAATACCGTAGATAAATACCTTAACTATATGGTCTTGAAAAGTAGCTATAATTTGAATAATAGCTATATGGTCTTAAAGTCGGGTAGTTTTGGGTCTCTGAATTTATTCCTCTTTAATATTGTGCTGGCTAATCCAGGTCTTTTGTCTTTCCATATGAACTTTAGACCCAGTTTATATACCTTTCCACATAAACTTTAGAATCAGAAACAATTTAGAATCAGAACACAAAGTATCCTACTGGGATTTTTATTGGAATGGCATAGCATATATATATCAAGTTGGGAAGAACTTAGTCTTAACAATACTGAGTTTTCTTTTTTTTTTTTTAATTTTTTTATCGTTTATTTATTTTTGAGACAGAGAGAGACAGAGCATGAACGGGGGAGGGTCAGAGAGAGGGAGACACAGAATCTGAAACAGGCTCCAGGCTCTGAGCTGTCAGCACAGAGCCCGACGCGGGGCTCGAACTCACTGACTGCGAGATCATGACCTGAGCTGAAGTCAGCTGCTCAACCGACTGAGCCACCCAGGTGCCCCAACAATACTGAGTTTTCATATTCATGAATATGGACTATCTTTTCATTTATTTAGCTTTTCTTTGATTTCTTTTATCAGAGCATTGTAGTTTTCCTCATTTAGATCTTGTACCTATTTTGTTAGATTTATATCTAAATTACATATAAATTTAGATAATTAATTAGGTACTAATGTAAGTGGTGTTCCTAATTTTTTTTAATTTTAGAGAGTAAGAGTGTGTGTGTGAGTGGGGGAGAGGGGCAGAAGGGGATAGAGAATCTCAAGCAGGCTCCATGTTCAGCAGGGAACCTGATGCAGGGCCCCATCCCATGACCAAAATCAAGAATCAGATGCTCAACCGACTGAGCCACCCAGGAGCCCCTGGTGGTTGTATTTTTAATAAAAATGCCAATTGCTTATTGCTGGTATATAGGAAAGCAATTGATGTTTACATATTACTTTGTATCCTGAAACTTGATATAATCGTTTATTAGGTCTAGGAGATGATGATGATGATGATGATGATGATGATGATGATGCTATTGATTACTGATTCTTTGGGATTTTTCTGTATACACAATTACATCATCGGTTGGCAAAGACAGTTTTATTTCTCCCTTCCCAGTGTGCATACATTTATTTCCTTTTCTCGTCTTATTGCATTAACTAGGACCTCTAGTACAATGTTGAATAGAAATGGTGAGATGGAACATCCATGGCATTCCAATTCCTTAGCAGGGAAGCATTGTCTCTATGATGTTAGCTGTAGGTTTTTACATGTTCTTTATCAAGTTGAGGAAGATCTCCTATAATCCCATTTTTGAGAGTTATTTTTTTTACCACGAATTGTATTAGATTTTATCAAATGCTTTTTCTTAATCATTAATATGGTCTAATTATCTTTTTTCTTTAGTCTTTTTATATAATGGATTGCATTTAGAATATTGAACCAGCCATGCATAACTAGATCTCACTTGGTGTGTCAATTACTAATAGAGGGGTGTTGAAATCTCCAACTATATAATAATGGATTTTTCTCTTTCTCCTTGTCCTTCTATCAGTTTTTGCCTCAGACATTTTTATTCTGCTTTTAGATGCATTTAATTCTTTTAGTACATTGTTGGATTTAAGTTAATATTTTGTTGAAGATTTTTGTATCCATGTTCATGAAATATATTGGTCTATGATTTTCTTTTCTTATAATATTATTTTGTCTGGTTTTAGTATTAGGTTAAGGCTGGTATAATCTGGTCAGAACAGAAATAAACAATATAGAATCTAAAAAACCTATAGAGCAGATCAATGAAACCAAGAGTTGGTTTTTTGAAATAATAAACAAAATTGCTAAACCTCTAGCCAGGCTTCTCAAAAAGAAAAGGAAGATGACCCAAATAGATAAAATCATGAATGAAAATGGAATTATTACAACCAACCCATCAGAAATACAAGCAATTATCAGGGAATACTATGAAAAATTATATGCCAACAAACTGGACAACCTGGAAGAAATAGACAAATTCCTAAGCACCCACACACTTCCAAAACTCAAACAGGAAGAAATAGAAAACTTGAACAGACCCATAACCAGGGAAGAAATTGAATCAGTTATCAAAAATTGCCCAACAAATAAGAGTCCAGGACCAGATGGCTTCCCTGGGGAATTCTATCAGACATTTAAAGCAGAGATAATACCTGTCCTTCTCAAGCTGTTCCAAAAAATTGAAAGGGAAGGAAAACTTCTAGGCTCATTCTATGAAGCCAGCATTACTTTGATTCCCAAACCAGACAGAGACCCAGCAAAAAAGAGAACTACAGGCCAATATCCCTGATGAATATGGATGCAAAAATTCTCAACAAGATACTAGCAAATCGAATTCAACAGCATATAAAAAGCATTATTCACCATGATCAAATGGGATTCATTCCTGGGCTGCAGGGCTGGTTCAACATTCGCAAATCAATCAATGTGATACATCACATTAATAAAAGAAAAGATAAGAACCATATGATCCTGTCAATCAATGCAGGAAAAGCATTTGACAAAACTCAGCATCCTTTCTTAATAAAAACTCCCGAGAAAGTCGGGATAGAAGGAACATACTTAAACATCATAAAAGCCATTTATGAAAAGCCCACAGCTAATATCATCCTCAATGGGGAAAAACTGAGAGGTTTCCCCCTGAGATCAGGAATACGACAGGGATGTCCTCTCTCACCGCTGTTGTTTCACATAGTGTTGGAAGTGCTAGCATCAGCAATCAGACAACAAAAGGAAATCAAAGGCATCAAAATCAAAGGCAAAGATGAAGTCAAGCTTTCACTTTTTGCAGATGACATGATATTATACATGGAAAACCCGATAGACTCTACCAAAAGTCTGCTAGAACTGATACATGAATTCAGCAGTTGCAGGATACAAAATTAATGTACAGAAATCAGTTGCATTTTTATACACTAATAACGAAGCAACAGAAAGACAATAAAGAAACTGATCCCATTCACAATTGCACCAAGAATCATAAAATACCTAGGAATAAACCTAACCAAAGATGTAAAAGCATACAGATGTATGCTGAAAACTATAGAAAGCTTATGAAGGAAATTGAAGAAGATACAAAGAAATGGAACAACATTCTGTGCTCGTGGATTGGAAGAATAAATATTGTTAAAATGTCAATATTACCCAAAGCAATCTACACATTCAATGCAATCCCAATCAAAATTGCACCAGCATTCTTCTCAAAGCTGGAACAAGGCTGGTCTAATCTAGTAAACTAGGAAGTATTCTCTCTGCTTCTATTTTATGGAAGAGATTGTAGAGAATTATTTCATAACTGTTTGGTATTGTTTTAATTTCTTTAATAAATATAAATCTGTTCAGGTTATTCATTCTTTTTCACCGTGTTTGATAGTGTTTTGTGATGCACAAAAGTTTTAAGTTTTGTTAGAAGTTCAACTTATTTTTTCTTTTGTTACCTGTGTGTTAGTGTCACATCTAAGAAATTATTGCCAAATCCATTGTCATGCAGCTTTCCTCCTATGTTTTCTTCTAAAAGTTTTATAGTTTTTTAGCTCCTACACTTAGGCCTTTGAGCCATTTTGAGTAATTTTGTAAGGTGAATATCCAGTTTCCCGAAACCCTTCATTGAAAAGATTCCTTTCTTGGCACCTTTGTCAAAAATCATTTGATCATTTATGTAAGAGTTTATCTCTGGGCTCCCATTTCTGTTTCATTGTTGTATATGTCTGTCTTTATGCCAGAACTATACTGTTGCTTACTGTAGCTTTGTAGTAAGTTTTGAAATCAGGAAGTATGAGACCTCCAGCTTTGTTCTTTTTTCTCCAAGATTGGCTATTTGGAATCCCTTGGTATTTCATAGGAATTTTAGGATATGTTTTTGTATTTCTTCAAAAAGAAGTCATTGGATTTTGATAGGAATTGCATTGAATCTGAAAATCGTTTTAGGTAGTATTGTCATCTTAGCAATATTAAGTCTTCTAGTCTGTGAACATGGGATGTCATTTATTGGCATCTTCTTTAATTTCTTTCAGCAATGTTACATAGTTTTCAGTCTTTCACCCCCTTGGTCAAATTATTCCTGCTGTTGTAAATAGAATTGTTTCCTTAGTTTCATTTTGGATTTTTCATTATTAGTGCATAGAAATGCAACTGAATTTTGTGTGGTAATTTTGTGTCCCACAAAATTGGTTTGTTTTTTGCTGAATTGCTTGTTTATTAGCTTTACCAGTTTGTGTGTGTGTGTGTGTGTGTGTGTGTGTGTGTGTGTTCGCGCGCGCGCATGGGTGTTTGGAATACAAGGTCATGTCATGTGCAAACAAAGATAATTTTATTTCTCCCTTTTCAATATTAATGCCTTCTATTTTTTCTTCTTGCCTATTTGCTCTTGTGAGGACTTCCAGTACTATGTTGGATAGAAGTGGAGAAAGTGGGAATCCAGATTTTGTTCTTATCTTGGGGGAAATACTTGTAATCTTTGACCACCGAGTATGATGTTAGGTGTGGAATTTCCATACCATATTGCGGAAGTTTCCTTCTAGTCCTGGTTTACTGAGTTTGTTCTATTTTTAGTGAAGAAAGGGTGTTAAATTTTGCCAAATATTTTCCTGCATTAGTTGAGATGATCGTATATTCCACCCCCACCACCCCAACCCCCGCCTTCATTCTAGTAATTGATTTTACTGAATCAGTTTTCCTATGTTGAACCATTATCACATTCTGGAGATAAATCTCATTTGGTCATGATACATAATCCTTTTAATATGCTGCTGAATTCAGTTGGCTAATATTTTATTGAAGGTTTCTGCAACAATATTTATGAGAAATATTGGTTGGTAGTTTTCTTGTATTGTCTGTCTGGTTTGGGTGTCAAGATATTACTGGCTTCATAGAATGAGTTAGGAAGTGTTTCTTCCTCTGCAGTATTTTGAAAAGTTTGAAAATAATTTGTGTTAATCCTTTAAATGTTTGGTACTATTTAACAGTAAAGTCATTTGGCTCTAGGCTTTTTCTTTTCTTTTTTTCTTTTTTTTTGGGGGGGGGGCCAGGGGGAGTTTTGGCCACTGTTTTAATCTATTTACAAGTTATAGGTCTATTCAGATTTTTTATCTCTTCATGATTCAGTTTTGGTGTATTGTGTGTTTCTAGGAATTTGTCCACTTCATTTAGGTTAGCCAATGTGTTGGCATATAAATATTCATAGCATTATTATTCCTGTAACATCAGTAGTATTGTCCTTTTTTTATATCTGATTTTAATAATGTGAGTTTTCTTTCCTCTGCCAGTTTTAGGTTTAATTTGCTTTTCTTTTTCTTAAGGCATAAGCTTAGGTTATTGATTTAAGACCTTCTTTTATCCATGTGTGCATTTATAGCTGTAAATTCCCTTCTTACCATTGCTTTCACTATATCTCATAGATTTTGGAATTTTGTGTTTTCACTTTCATTTGTCTCAATGTACGGATCTTCCTCAACTTATAGTAGAGTTATATCCCAGTAAACACATTGTAAGTTGAAAGTATCATAATTCAAATGGGAGAAGATATTTGTAAGTCACATATTTTATAAAAGATTAGTATCCAAAATATGTAAAGAAGTTATAAAATTCAACTACAAAAAAGCAAATAATCCATTTGAAAAATGGGCAGAGGACATGAACAGACATTTTTCCAAAGGAGACATACAGATGGCCAACAGACACAGGAAAAGATGCTAAATTAAACATCACTTATCATCAGGGAAATACAAATCAAAACTACAGTGATATTTCACCTCACATCTGTTAGAATGGCTAAAATCAACAACACAAGAAACAACAGGTGTTGGTGAGGATGTGGAGAATGGAGAACCCTCTTGTACTGTTGGTGGGAATGCAAACTGGTGCAGCCACTGTGGAAAACAGTAGGGGGTGTTCTTCAAAAAGTTAAAAATAGAACTACCTTGTGATCTAGGAATCACACTACTGGGTGTTTACCTAAAGGTTACAAGAACACTAATCTAAAGGGATACATACACCTTACATTTATGGCACTATTATAGCCAAGATATGGAAGCAACCCAAGTGTCCATCGATTGTTGAATGGATAAAGATGGTGTGGTGTATGTATGTGTGTATGTATATGTATATGTATATGTATATATATTATCTATAAATATATCTCGATGTATCTACATAGAGATAGATGTAATATTATTCAGCTATAAAAAAGAATGAAATATTGCCATTTACAGCAATATGATGGAGCTAGAGAGTGTAATGCTAAGTGAAATAAGTCAGAGAAAGACAAATACCATATGATTTCACTCACATGTGGAATTTGAGAAAGAAAACAAGCAAAGGGAAAAGAATAAGAAGGAGAGAGAGAGAAATCAAGAAATAAACACTTAATTATAGAGAACAGTTATTGGTTACCAGAGGGGAGGGTGGTGGGGGAATGGGTTAAATAGGTGATGGGGATTAAGGAGTGCATTTGTTGTAATGACCACAGGGTCATGTGTGGAAGTGTTGAATTGTACACCTGAAACTAATATAGCATTATGTTAACTAACTGGAATTAAAATAAGAACTTTTAAAAAATAAAAAAGTAAAAGTATCATAATTCAAAAATGCATTTAATACACCTAACCTTCTGAATATCATGTTTAAGCCATAATAGTCTAGCCTACTTTAACCATGCTCAGAAAACTTACATTAGTGTACATTTAGGCAAAATCGTCTGACACAAAGCCCTTTTTATAATAAAGTGTCAAATATCTCATATAATTTATTGACTAATGTATTAAAAATGAAAAACAGAATGGTTGTAAATGTATTTCCATTACCCTCATGATCACATGGCTGCCACTCCCCAGCATCACAAGAGTATTAATAGTATCACATATCATTAGCTCAGGAAAAGATCAAAATTCAAATTTAAAGTAGGATTTCTACGGAATACATATCACTTTTGCACCAATGTACATCTGAAATATCGTAAGTTGAACCATCATAAGTAAGGACTATCTGTATCTTCTAATTTCCCTTTTGATTTCTTCTTCTTTCTTGGTTGTTTAAGAATGTGTGGTTTAATTCCCTGTATTTGTATTTTTTTTCTGTTATTGATTTTTATCCACTGTGATAGCTAAAAATATTTTTTTATGATTTCAGTCTTTTAAAATTTATTGAGACTCATTTTGTGTCCTAACATATGGTTTGTCTTGGAGAATGTTCTATGTGAATTTGAGATAATGTGTATTATGCTGTTCTTGGGTGTTCAGTATATTTCTGTTAGGTCTAATTGGCTTATGGTTTTGTTCAAGTCCTATATTTCCTTATTGATCTTCCATTGTCTGTTCTACCATATTAAAAGTGATGTTTGGAAGTCTTAATTATTAATGTAGAGATGTCTGTTTCTCCCTTCAATTCTGTAATGTTTGCTTTATATATTTTGGGCTCTGATGTTTGATGCTTATATATTAAAATTGTTATATCTTCTTGGTGGGTTGATTCTTTTATCAATCTGTAATGTTTTTGTAATAGTTTTTGACTTAAAGTCTATTTTACCTGAATTAGTAGAGCCACCTTAGCTCTCTTTTGGTTAGTATTTGCGTGGAGTATATTTTTTCATCCTTTCAATTTCACCCTATTTGTGGCTTTCAATCTAAAGTGAGTCTCTTGTACATGAATAGACACTTTTCCAAAGAACACATCCAGATGGCCAACAGACACATGAAAAGATGCTCAATGTTACTCATCATCAGGGAAATACAAATCAAAACCACACTGAGATACCACCTCACACTGAGCAGAGTGGTTAAAATTAACAACGGATGCTGGTAAGGATGTGGAGAAATGGGAACACTCTTGCCCTGTTGGTGGGAATGCAAACTGGTGCAGCCACTGTGGAAAACAGTGTGGAGGTTCCTCGAAAAATTAAAAATAGAACTACCATACACCCCAGCAATAGAACTACTAGGAATTTATCAAAAGGATACAGGAATGCTGATTCATAGGGGCACATGTACCCCAATGTTTATAGCAGCACTTTCAACAATAGCCAAATTATGGAAAGAGCCTAAATGTCCATCAACTGATGAATGGATAAAGAAGATGTGGTTATATATACAATAGAATACTAGTTGGCAATAAGAAAGAATTAAATCATGACATTTGCAGCAATGTCGATGGAACTAGAAGGTATTATGCTGAGTGAAATAAGTCCAAAACGTACCAAGGAAAGGTACATGTTCTACCAGTAGGAGACAACACAGTATAGCAGTCAAGAACACAGGCTTTATGATATGAACAGCTCAGCATCACTACATAGCTGTGCAGAATTAGACAAATTGCTTACTTGCTCCAACTCTCACTTTCCTCCTTTGAGAAATGAGTTCTGAAGGTGAAATAAGATAGTATTTGTAAAGCACTATACACAGAGCTTGACACACAAAGAACTATCCAGAAGAATATTGAAATTGCCAAGAATTAGGACAAGATTTTCATCGGAGACAGTTGACAGTGAATTAGAAACCGAAATCTTGAAGGGATGAGGGTTTGTGATCCAGCGGTCAGTATATGGTTGTAGTCAGAGTAGTCATGGACAGCACAGTCCAGAGATATGATATTCAAGGTTAGGTGACTTAAGACATTGAGCTACTGCCTTTTCAGGTTTGGAGTTCATCAACTAAGAGACTACAGTTGTGCACAAGCTATCTTTGGAAGGCCTCCTCTTCCCCAGGGTTTTTGCTGTAGTGAATGCTACAGAGGCGAGTGTGGGCCAAAGTCGATATATTTGGAAGGTGGCCCTTGAGTGTGGGGAGGCTGGAGATAAGGAGGAAACAGTGATGCAGAGTGCATGTGGTGAAGGTTTGCATGGGAAGCATCTGCTTGGAGCAGGTGTGCTGTCAGAGCAACTTGGGCCTGGGCCGAGATGCCTGGCTGGCTCAGTCAGTTAAGCATCTGACTCTTGATTTCAGCTCAGGTCATGATCTTGTGCTTCATGAGTTCAAGCCCCATATCAGGCTCTGCTCTCTCTCTCTCTCCCTCTCTCTCTGCCCCTCCCCCACTCATGTGCACTTGCTCTCGTGCTCTCTCTTTCTCTCTCAAAATAAATAAATAAACTTAAAAAAAAGAGAGAGAGAGAGAGAGCTACCTGGGTCAAAAGGGGTGGGTTGAGGCCAAGGCTGAGCTGGCTGGTCAAAGAAAGTATGCCCTTCTCTGGTCTGTCTGGGTAGCTGGTACATAGGCAGGATTCATGGGAGTCACCAGTGACTGGGGTGCAGACTCGAAGATAGCTTTGTATAGAGAATGGCCAGAGAGAAGGAGAGTTCACTGCCCAGAACAGAGAGGAGATCATCCGTGATAGAATGGACTGAGGTAGCAAGTGGTCAAGCCAGACCTCAGGAGGAGAGGGTCTTCCCCTCATCCTCAGTCCTCTTCCTGCTTCTTGCCCTCAGGCCTGCAATCCAAAACCTGCCCCAACTCTCAGAGGCTCCCAACTCTTAAGGCAAAATGCCACTGTTCCAAATCAAGACGATGGTGACTTCACATGCATCATCTCCCACAGGTATTCACATTTTAAAAGAAGACAAACAAAATTAAATTTCTGATGGTGCAACAAAGAAGGTCATGTCCCTCCGGAGCATGAGGGAGCAATTGTCCTGACTTCTCAGGTTGCTCTGCATGGAGCAGCTCCTCCTCCATCCATGTTATTTGCCATGGCCCCCAGGTAGGGGGTCTTACATAAAGCTGCCCGTCCTACCTAAGATTTTTGCTTTTCTGCATTTTAGCTTCTGTTTTATTTTAATTTCTTTTTGGCTTCCCTTTTCAACACATTCCCTCTCTACCTCCCACTCTAAGAGTCATTTTCCAGGATACCATTGAGAAATTGAGATCTTTCAGGAGCAAGATGCTAGAGCCTTTGTGTTCTCCTGGTGGCAGCCTGTTCCCCCTCAGTTAGAATTGCCTCTTACATATCTGTCTTTCCTATAAGATTTGAGTGAGATTTCAGGATTGAACTGACTCAATGAGATTTCAGAAATCTCATTCATCTTTGTATTATCAATGCCTAGAACATAGTAGACAGCTGGTATTTGTTGAAGTGAAATGAAGTAGAAAGAGGCTTATGGGACTTAGAGATGGGGGATCCCTGTGTTTTCCAAAGAGTCTTCTTTCCTTCTGATCCCAAGCGTATTCAGGTGAGTGAGTACCGCCTGAATACTAACAGTGCCCTGACGTCTTCAGGGATGCTGCACTCCCTCTTCTTATCTTTGGGATGTTGGTAGGCAGCTGAAATGGTAGGCAGCTATGGTATAATGAAACAAATCTTTTTTCTTATGGAAAAAAAAAGTCCATCTCAAGGATATATGGATTTCTCAAATACCTCTTTCTTCCTCTCTCCCTCTGAAAATACTGTATTCTCTTATTTATAACACTTTTCTAAATTTCCTGCATGAGTGTTGACTTAGTTGTTCAGGCCTGGGGAAACCAGAAGCAAGTGCTACTCTCCTGGCTGTGACCCAGTCATAGAGCTGGTGGTAGCACCCATGTGTAACTATGGGTAACAGGGAGTGGGAGAAGCAGAGGCTGCTGTGAAAAGACTGTACATATCTGGGGCTCCCTCTCTGAGGTGTCTGACAGCAGTGGGCAGGTTGGTTTTCTGAAGAGCCTCAGGAAATCGATCTCCTAGGCCAGGGCTAGCAATGGTTCTACCATTAACCATGTGTCCTTAGGTGAATTGCTTAACATTCTGAGCCTTGGTCTCCTCATCTGTAAAATATGTAATAATAGTATATGTTTCCAGGGTACTCGTGAGAATTAATTTATTTAAAGTCCATACAATAATGGATAGCACATAATAAGTGTTCAAAAAATGTTAAGTATCATCACCATCGTCATCATCAGCATCATTATGTCCTCTCATACTGACATATTACAATGTTATTTTATGTTGTGAAAGCAAAAAAATGGTATAGGAATTCTGAAAAGGATGAAATGTTTTCACCAAATAGTTTGGAAAGGCTTTTTGAAGGAGACAGTAAATGAGCTGAGCCTGAAGAAATATAAGTAATGGCATATGAATAGACAGAAGAGCATTTAGAGAACTCAGTTTTATTTAGTTTAATGATTAAAAAGCACAGACTCTATAACCAGACTACAATTGTTAGATTACTGGTTTTGCCATTTATTAGCTACATAACATCGTGTAAGTTACTCAACTGCTCTGTGCCTCAGTGGATTCCTTTGTAAAATAGGGATGTTTATAATACCTATCTGAAAGGTAATTGTTATCAAAAGCCCTTAAAGACTCAACAGTGTTAGCTGACATTGTTAACTGTGTACCTAATATGTGGTGTTTGGCATGATTTTTGATACTTTGAAGACTAAAAGGCAGGTTGCATATCTTTTCTGAGCTGTCTGTTGTTTGTTGTCTGTTGGAAGATGCAAACCATTCACAGAGAACAGGTAACCCTAATACAAGTGATATCTCAAAGTGCCCCGACGGGTAGAGGGATTTGAGAAATACCGTTGATGGGCTAGGATGTGTGTTACTATTTTTCCAGGACTAGCCAGAAATGGCTGGGGGCCCTTGAAGCCAAGCCCTGCTGCCTCCCATAGAAGAGCTGATTGCAGACTCTGATTGCAGGCTGAGGATCATCCCCAGGATATGTCTAGACCAGGAAAGTCTGGCCTCTCTAGACCCTCTTCAGTGTCCTCATCACTAATATGAGGACAGAATCCATTATCTTACAGTACTATAGGGAAGAATTAAATGAGGTACCATATTTGAAAGTACAAACTATGTATTAACCAAACTTGGTTGTAATGGTTTTGTTTCTTACTATATTGCTGGATTTGGTATGATGATACTTTGTTTTAGATTTTGCATTTTTGTTCATATGTGAGATTGATGGGTAACTTTTCATTCTCATTAATGTTTTACGTTGTGAAATCAAGGATGTATTTACCCTATAAAATGAATTGACAGGTGTTACCTTTTTTAAAAATTCCAAAAAAGATTGTATAAAATTTTTATTACTTATTTCTTGGATATCTGGTAAAAATTGCTAAAGAAGTTTTTTGTGTGGAAAAAATATTTTAGTACTGATTCAGTTTCTTTAATGATTATTGAGCTATTCACAATTCTACTTCTTTTTGAGTCGTTTTTGCTAAGTTATTTTTTTCTATGTGGTTATATAGTTATAAAGCATTGTTTGTTGAAAAGACTATCCTTTTCCCAATGAATTACCCTGGCACCAACAAAACAGTGTATTTGTGGGTCCACATTGTTTAATTCCTTGTCTCTATTTGGTCTCATCAATCTAGTATTCTTACCCAATATCACATTGTCTTGCTTACTGTAGCTTTACTCTTGAAAGTCTAGAAGTCAGGCTATATAGTACCCCAGTTTTGTCTTTTTCTTTCAAGATTGTTTTAGCTACTCTAGAAAATTATGTATCTGTGTTAATCTCAGAATCACATTACAGTGTCTGTGAAAAGCCTGCTTATGGGGCACCAGGGTGGCTCAGTTGTTAAGTGTCCGACTCTTGATTTTGGCTCTCAGAACATAATCTCATGGTTCGTGGGATCGAGTCCCACCTTGAGCTCTGAGTTGACAGCATGAAGCCTACTTGGGATTCTTTCTCTGCCCCTCCCCCTTCTCACTCTTGCTCTCTCTCTCTCAAAATAAATAAATAAACTTAAAAAAAAAGTCCTGCTAGAATCCTGATTGTGATTACACTTATTGCACACAACAATTTAGAAGAAATTGACATCTTAACAATACCAAGTCCAGTTTGTTAAATTATATTTTATGAGAATTTATAATTTCATTTAACTGTTCAAATTAATTGGCTTTCCCCCCATAAACCTTCTTAGTGATGTTTTAAAATACCTGCAAAATATGTAATGGTATCATCTTTTTAATTTCTCACATTAGTGATGCCTTCACTTCTCCCTTGACCTATCTTTTCAGAGGTTTGTGAAAGTATTAAGTAAGGCATTCATGGTTTCTGCAACAACAATAACCAACAATGTGATATTATAGAAGTTTATTTCTCCAAATAGGTGCTTCTAGGTGGCAGTGGCTCTTCATCTTTCATTCTGCCATCTTCACAGTGTGGTTTCCAAGGCTGCCTTGCTTGCCTTTACCATGCTGGGAAAGAGAATGGAGGGCCACACATGAGAGGGCTCCATGGATTGGATTGAGAATGGCACATGTCACTGTTGTTCACACTCCACCACTAGAACTTTCATAGGACCACCACCATTCAGGCGGTGCTGGGCAATGTTAAGGAGCTGTGTGCCCAGAAAGAAGAGAAATAGGTTTGTACAGCTATCCTGTGTATTCTACAGAGATTTTTGTTAGTCTTAAATAAAAACAAAAACAAAAATTCTTCCTTTACTGATCTTCTCTGTTATACATGGATTTTCTGTTTTATTAATTGTTCTTAGCTTTGTTATATTCTTTCTTATACTTAATTTGGCTTTTTCTATTCACCTTCTAACTTCTTTTTTTAACTTTATTTATTTTGAGAGACATAGAGATGGGGGGAGGGGCAGAGAGAGTCAGAGAGAGAAAATCCCAAGCAGGCTCTGCACTGTCAGCACAGAGCCCAGTGCAGGGCTCCATTTCACAAACCATGAAATTATGACCTGAGCCAAAACCAAGAGTCAAGAGTCATACACTTAACCAACTGAGTCACCCAGGCACCCCAGCACCTTCTAATTTCTTTAAAAAGATGCTTAATATATTAGTGTTCAGCCTTTTTTTCCTATTATATAAAACTCTAAATTGTTCCCCTAAGTAATGCTTTGGCTGTATTCCATGAGTTTTCATATGGTATTTTTTAAATCATCCAGTTCAATTTCAATTTTTATTCTTTCTCCAATCCATGGGTTATTGTTACTTAATTTCTAAATATACAGAGATAAGACTTTGTTGATTTCTAGCTTAAGTGTATTGGATCAAAGAATGAACATGGAATTATTTCATTCTTTTGAACTGTGTAATCATTACAATATTTTTCTCTACTTTTTTAGAAGTTACACATTCTGTGTCCATTTTTTTAAAATATTTGCCCAAGACTTATAATATGTATATTTAGCTTACCAAATTATAATAAATCAATTCCTTTATCTTCCTCATGGATAATACAATGATCTCAGAACAATTTGAACCTTATAATTTTACTGACTTCCTCTATATTGTTGTTCTATATTTAACTTTTGTTTTTTAACCCTACTAGATGCTACTATTTTATGTAGTCCATGTGCATTTTTATTTACCTACTCATTTACTACTTTCTTTGACTTCCTTCTTTTGTCCATCTAGGATTTCTCTCCTTCTGTCTGAAACTCATCCTTTATATGTTCTGAATTTTCTCAGCCTTTTGTTTTCTTAAATTGTACTTATTATTAAGAGGTATTTTCACTGGAAATAATATATTATTGTTGGGCAGCTATTTTCTTTCAGAATATTAAAGATATTCTTCCACTCTATTCTGACTTCTGTTGTTGCTCTTATAAGTCTAACTCTTTGGGGCTCCTGGGTGGCTCAGTCAGTTGAGCGTCCGACTTCCGCTCAGGTCATGATCTCACAGTTTGTGAGTTTGAGCCCCGTGTTGGGCTCTGTGCTGACAGCTCAGAGCCTGGAGACTGCTTCAGATTCTGTGTCTCCTCCTCTCTCTGCCTTTCCCCTGCTCATGCTCTGTCTCTCTCTGTCTCTCAATAATAAATAAACGTTAAAAAAATTTTTTAAATAAGTCTAACTCTTTGCAGTTAGTAATTATTTCCCCTCGTGCAACTTTTAAGGTATTTCTTAAAATACACCACCCCCTTATTTGGAATTTTTTGGTTTCACTCTAATTTGTCTATGAGTATATTTCTTTTTATTTATTGAACTTCAGATTTTTTGGACTTCTTAAATGTATAAATGGGTGTCATCAGTTTTACAGAATTCTCAGCCATTAATTAATTCTTCAAATATTGCATCTTTGCCATCTTCTTTCCCCCTCCCTTTGGAACTCTAGTTTTAACTTGTTACACCTTCCCACTTTATTCATCATGTCTCCTAAACTCTCTTCCATAATTTCCATCATTTTATCTCTCTGTGCCATTTTGTTAATTTCCTTTGACCTATCTTCTGATTCACTAATTTTCTCTCTAGCTGTATCTAATTTGTTGATAAAGCTGTTAAGTTTTTAATCCCTTTATTATAGTTTACTTCCAAAGGGTTTTGATTTGTGGAAGTTAATATCTAGTTTCCTGCTTCATATATGTACTTAAGCTTGTCTCTGTTTCTTTAAACATAGCAAACAAACTTATTTTAGCTTCAGGTACTTAGCATTTGTTGTCTTCTTTAGTTCTCAAGACCTTATGTCTATAATAGTATCATTATGTCTATAATAGAGATAAAAACAGCGACACTTGTCTCAAGGTCCACTAGTTCCTTTTCTATCATCTGCCTTCAGCTAGAAGCTGAAGCTCTGAAAAATTTCTCTGAGCCAGAGAGAAGTCTTGGATTTGATCCCTGCTGGGGATCTACAGAGAGATTGCCTCTGTCTGATGGAGCCTCCCCTAAACTATACAAAAGAGGCAGGGTCATTGAGCATGGAATAAGGTCTTATGGAACTAAGACTTACATTTCCATAATTCGCTGTGAGAGCTTACTGAGGGCAGGGATTGTGTCTGATGCATCACTACAGTGTTTAGCACAAGACTTAATAAATATTTGGTCATTGCATGACTCAGTGTTCTGGGTACAAAGCTAGGATACAAATATATGTGTAATAATTAATTAATAAATAACTAAAATATCAATATAATTAAAATAAACCATTTGGACTCTATTTGTTGAGCATTTATTAATATCTGGCTATGAATATCTAGATTGGAGCTTAGCAAGCTCTTTCTATGAAGGGGAAACAATAAGTATCTTAGACTTTGCTGACTGTATGGTGTATTTCACATCTACTCAGCTCTAGCATTGTAGCCTGTATTAGTCGTATAGGGCTGCCATAACAACAAAATACCAGACTGGGTGACTTAAACAACAGGAATTTATTTTCACATAATTTTGGAACCTAGAAGTTCAAGATCTAGGATGCCATAATGGTTGGTTTCTGATGAGTACTCTTCCTAGCTTGCAAATGGCCATCTTCTTGTTATGTCCTTATGTGGCCTTTCCTCTCTGTGTGTGCAGAGGGAGAAAAAGAGTTCTTCTTATAAGGATATCATTGCTACTAGAAAGGCTCCCCCTTATGACCTCATTTAACCTTAATTAGCTCCTTAAAGGCCCTATCTCATTCTACAGTTACATTGGGGGTTAGAGCTTCAACATACGAATTTGGTAGTGGGGGGACACACTGTTCTGTCCATAACAGAGCCTAAAACAGCCCCAAACAACACATTAATGAATGAGTAAGGCTGTTTTCTAATAACACCTTATTTACAGAAGCAAGTGGCAGACTGATTTGGTTCATGGACTACATTTTGCCAATTTCTTATCTAGATATATAAATGATTAACCTGTAAATGTGACAAGACTTATTTGAAATCATGTTTCTTCGGGGCACTCACTCTTGACTCTTGACATTCAGAAAGAAGAGCACAGCATCTGAGGCATAGCCAGGGTCAGATGCTTTGTCCCCACTGACCAGCTGGGCATTCTAACCTTAGCCTTTGCTAGAGAGGAGCCTAATTTATCAAAAGCACCTAAGTGATGAATTATAGTAAGTAGGTCCTGAACAAGTTCTATTTCATTGCCCTTTTATTTCTTATAGAATAAAGTACAAAATTTTATTTTTTTAAATTTTTTAGTGTTTATTTATTTTTGAGAGACAGAGACAGAGCATGAGTGGGGGAGGGGCAGAGAGAGAGAGGGAGACACAGAATCCTAAGCAGGCTCCAGGCTCTGAGCTGTCAGCACAGAGCCCAACATGGGGCTCGAACTCATGGACTGTGAGATCATAACCTGAGCTGAAGTCAGATGCTTAACCGACTGAACCACCCAGGCGCCCCAAAATTTTAATTTAAATGGCAGTTGGTGCAATGTATGTGAGACAACCTGTATCATTCCAAATTCATGCATTTATTCAAATATTTTTTTAAGAGCTCCTGTATGTAAGACAGGGTTCTAAGTGCTAGGGATATAGATGTGATTAAGACAGACAAAACCTTGACCCCTCCTTGTGCATGCTGACAAGATATGACTCTTGCCAAAATTATAACAAAATTATAACCATTGAAGAAAGCCATAAGTCCTTGGTTGTGCTTCTTTCACAAGACTCTTTTACTCATTTCCATTTACATCTGCTTTTTGGGAGGTGCCTGCAATCAGGTACTTCACCTGAGTGAATGGATTTTCTTGGTTGCTTTCCTATTCTATGCAATAGGTGTGGACCTGTTAAGTATAGCAAGTAGGTAAGATCTATGAGGACTTTGGGATTATAAGGAGAAATGGGTCTTCATTTGGGGTAAAAAGCTCTTTGGATTGACAAAGAAGGAAAGGTACCAAGATTAGCCTCAGTGCTTCTTCTCACCATAAGAGTTAGGTCTTCTTATACCACTCCCTGATTTTGGCATTCTGGCGGGTTTCATGCACAACTGCTGGTTTCAGTGACAAACCTGGGGCCATGCTGGTAGATGAGAGGGTCTAAGAACTGGCTCACTAGGATGTGATGGCACTCTTAAAGGGGAGGCTGCCAACCCTGTTACTGGGAAAATGTTTCTGAGAGGACAGTGGAGTGAATGACCTGGTGAGTGGCTCCCTGTAGGTGGCTCCAGTACACTATGACCGGAGACAACACAGCCAGTCAGCCCACTGTCATCTAGCAGGCATTCACTGGGCACTGCCTTGTTATCTGGCCCCTATACAGTTGTGGGATGAGTGGGTGGATGGGACACAGAGGTAAAGCCATTGGAATATAATGGGTCAATGAAGAGCTGCATTTTCATCCTACCTTTGCCCTCTACCATTACCTCAAATAACTTTTCCAGGCTTTACTGAGCCTGTACCCCAAATATAAGATAAAGGTTATTGACTATAACCTCTTCTAGACCATTCCTCTCAGGAGAAAATAGAATCTGGGTACCCATAAACTTTGCCCAGCAGCAAACAGCTCACTAGTGGTAGACTGAAGACTAGAACCAGCAGACAGGTCAGCTCTTCACCACCACCAACGAGCATCAGTAGACCCCAACCCGCAATGCACATCTGTCCACAGGTTCTCCTCCTAGACTTCTAGCCTTCTCTCTCCTTTTTGAGGCCTGTGCAGATTCTGCTGCATTCAACAGCCCACCTAAGACCCACCTCCTCCAGGGAATTTTCTGTAGCCACCGGACCTGCCTCTGAGGTCCATGAATAGGCACTACCCTCCCTGCCTTCATTCTCAATGTCTGGATGTCTGTGTCTAACATGGCTCCCAGAGTGGACGTTCCTCACCCCAAAAATATGTTGATTTACTTTCTTATTTAAAAGCAGTGACTTGTAGGTCAAGGCCAGACCCTGAGCATGGCATACAAAACCCTTTGCATCCTGGCTCCTGCCTTCCAGTTGAGTCTTTTTTTCTGGCCATTCCCAATAAATGTTCCAGTTGTGCTAAATGACTCTATTTCATGGCATGTTTTCTCCTACAAGTATATCCTTAACACCAGATTTCCCCTTTGTGGTGCCTTCCTATATCTACTGGCTGAATTTCAACTCATCTTTCAAAGTTTAGCACATGCATTCTTCTTCAGAAAGCTGCTCCTGTCTGCCTTGGCTTACTTACCTGGGAGGTCCCACCAAACTTTTGCATTGGGCAATCTAGTACTCATCACTTGCCTTATAATTGTCTGCCTTCTTTTTTGCTTCAACTTCTGTGCTGACTTCCCTAAGGGTTAACACAGAGTCTTTTATCTTTATATCTTCATTACCTAGCATGGAACCTGGCACAGAGTATGTATCAACAAATTAATGTTTGAATAAATTATTGAATTATGGAGGATGAATATATTCCACCTGATTATAAACTGTCCTTCACTGTTTTTTAATAATTCACCTTGTGCCAGCCTTGGCTCTCTTCTGCTTTGTTCTGGCTGGTCTTAGAGCCTGGCACAATACCAGGAACAGAGCATGGCCTCAGGAACTAGGGTGTTGAATTGGGTTGAGCTGCTCAGTCTTCCATGCCAGTCAGTGTAGCCTCAGCAGGGTGGGGAGACATAATCTCCTCCCTGCTTACCTTCAGGACTCAGTCCCCCAGAGCCAGAGGGTGGAGCTCAGGAAGGAAAGCCTGTGCTTCCGTTTTTATCCATCAGGTGTTGTGGCCCCACCTGGTGAATCAGCCCAACCAGAATGGGCCTAGGGAAGCACGTGTTAGCATTGCAGGTACCCGGAGGCTCTTTCCAAACTTCACGAGGCCTCCCTCCCTGCCCAGTCCAGGCATGTTCCCCAGTTCTCTGCAGAAGGCTCTCTGCTGGCGAAGGCCACAACTTGGTTTACTTGTGTTCCAGGACAGCTGGACTTAACAGGTAAGAAAGGGCCACAAGTACTTCTAAGAGGGGAGACTAGTCTTGTGTCTGGGAAAACATTTTTTGAGAGATTTGGATGGGAGAGTAAATTCAGAGTTTAGATGGTCCTGTTACTGTTCTCAGAACCCTGCAGCCTGCCCTGCCCTGCCCTGCTGTGCCTGGGTATGAACAGTGTGCCAACCCACAGCCCACTGAGGCCATGATAGGGCACAGACAGACCCTGTATGAGTACACCTGGTCACTGAATATAGTTTCAGAATTTTGAAACTGTGTGCTACAAACTGGATATATGTGTCAATTTGCTATGGATGTGATTATTTTCTGTAAAAAAAATCTGTTTATTAAACTAAATTGAACTTTAACTTAGTTATATAGAAACACAGAAATTGCCGTAAGGATGTTATCTACATGCATATTCATGCTCTTTGCTTCACCCACTGCCCACCCAGAACTGTTGCTTGATTTCTATACCTACAGTGAGTGGTCAGAAAGGCCTTATTCACTCCTGGTATGATCCCTACAGAAGTGAGATTTGAGATTTTATGAGGAATACAAAGGACTGTTCAATGAATTCTGAACCCCTGGATTGAAAACTAAATCCAAGAGTGGATTTCAGTCCTTTTTCATTAAAGAACCACTGAGGAACCACCTGCAGAGGAAACAGGAGGACAGTGTGATGAGGGGTGTGCCCTGCCCCCAGAGGTCACTTCTGAGGCAAGGGCTGGGAGTCCTGGGATAGAGAGGGCATTCTACTGTCATTTCATATCCTTCTGCTTTATTGTTTTGTTTGCACAATGAACCATCTATTGCCTTTCTAATTTTTAGAAAAAAAAAAAACACTTTTCTTTGGAGGGGAAGAACTGGTGAAAATCTTTAACAATTTCATCCATTCCAGGTTTTGCTGCTTCTCCCAGGGTCCTATTCTGTGGCTGCCTGCATGGTCTGCCCTGTCCCATGGTGTCAGGCTAGCCAGTTCACATCCTCTTCAGCAGATGAACCTCTGTTTATATGTATGCACCTTTCTCCTCCATTAGCTTCCTCCGTGGTTCTTTCCCTGACTATCCTAAAGATTACAACATGGATTTTTAAAATTAGCTTTATTGAGGTATAATTTATATATAATAAACTCACCACTTATAAATGTACAGTTCAATGAGTTTTAACAAATGTGTGCAATTGCATAATTTTCCCTGTAATCATCATATAGAACTTTTCTATTCCCTGAAAAGTTTTAACAAATGTGTACAGTTGCATAATATTCCCTATAGTCATCATATAGAACCTTTCTATTCCCTGAAAAGTTTTAACAAATGTGTGCAGTTGCATAATTTTCCCTATAATCATCATATAGAACCTTTCTAGTCCCTGAAAAGGTTCTGCTCTGCCCCTACCTAGTAAATCCCCTTCCCACACCGAGTATCCCTTTCTTCTAGACTTTCACATAAATGGTAACATAGGTAGCCTTTGGTGTCTGGCTTCTTTCACTTAGTGGAACACTTATGAGATTTAACCATGTTGTTGTGAATGTGAAAAGTCCATTCCCTTATTGTGGCTGAGTCGTGTTCCGTGATGTCACTGTGTGTTTACCATACACCAGTTGGTGGACATTTGGATTGTTGCCAGCTTGGCTATTATGAATAAGTCTATTGTGAATATTTGCTTACAAATCTTTGTGTGAATATATGCTTCAGTTGTTTTTTCTGTAAAAACATAGGAGTCGAATTGCCAGTTGCATGGTAAGTGTATGTTTAACTTTATAAGACCCTACCAAGCTCTTTCCCAGTGGCTGTGCGATTTTACACTCCCACCAGCAGTGTGTAAGAGCTGTGGTTTTAATTTACATTTCCCTAATGACTAAGGATGTTGGGCACCATTTCACATGCTCATTTTCCATCTGAATAATTTTCTTGGTGAAGTGTCTGTTTAAATTTTTTGCCCATTTTTTATTGGGTTGTTTGTCTTACCACTGAGCTATAAGAGTGCTTTAAATAGTCTGGATACAATGCTTGTCAAATGTATATTTTTCAAATATTTTATCCCAATCTGTGGCTTACCTTTTCATTTCTTTAACAGTGACTATTAAACAGCAAAATTTTTAAATTTGGATTAAGTTTGATTTTCACTTTCTTTGCATGTTGTATGACTACTTTACATCATGTTTGCTTAGTCCAAGATGAAAAAGATTTTCTTATATTTATTTTAAAGATTTTTATGGTTTAGTTCTAATACTTAGGAATATGGTCTATTTTGACTTAATTGTATATATGGTGTAAGGTAGAGGGAGTTTTGGATTTTGCATTTTTTGCATATGATTATACTTCTAGTACCATTTATTTAAAAGACTAGTATTCTTTTTACACTGAATTATAGGGTTTGGTTTTTATATAGTCTTTTTAATTAGTTTTTAATCTAAGGCACTGGAAAAATATGGTACTTAATATATAAGTTAATAAATGACCTTTTGTTATTTCTCTTTTTCTAGAATACTTGAAATGGCATAGTCTTATAATTCCTTATGTTACATAGAACCTTCCATGCTGGTGAATGGGAGAGATTTTATATGGAGTAGACAGGGAGAGCCTCCTATTTGTTGGGGTCCAATCAGAAACCATTCTCCTGGCAGCAGTGACTCAGGACCATTACAGTGCTTAATTATGCAGGGCCTATAGCATATGGACAGTATGTGTACATGGGAAGGCAACTACTGTTCATTGAGCACATACTATCTTTTGGGTACCTAATTTAACTCTTACAATGACAGCATGAGGCTGCCTCATTTTGCAGGTAGCAACTGTGAGGCTTAGAGAGGATGGTTAACTGACCCACAGGAAACACACATCAGAGCTTGGATGTGAATACCATTTCTTTTTATTATACTGCTTCCACCAACACTGGCAGTTTTCACGTTTTTTTTTTTTCTATATTAATTGTGTTCGTGTTCTCCAGAGAAACAGGATCAATAGGATATGTAGAAATATATATAAGAGGAGATTCATTATAGGAATTGGCACCTGAAGTTACAGAGGCCGAGAAGTCCCATGATATGCCATTTGCAATATGGAGAACCAGGGGAGCCAGTGGTGTCATTCATTTTGAGCCCAAAGGTCAGAGAATTGGGGGACTGATGGTGTAAGTCCTGGGTCCAAATCACTAAACCAGGAGCACTGATGTTCAAGAACAGGAGAAGAAGGACATCACAACTTAAGAGAGTGAATCCCCCCTTCCTCCACTTTTTTGTTCTATTTGAGCCCTCAACAAATTAGATGATATCCACCTGCATTGATGAGCCCAGTAATTTTTTCCTCAGTGTACACATTTAAACACTAATAATTTTTTCCAGGGACATCCCCACAGATACGTCTAGAAATAATGTTTCAGTAGCTATCTGGGAACCTCTTAGCTTAGTCAAGCTGACACATAAAATTAAACAACACATTAAGGATATTTTAGAACCAACTATCACTTACCAAGTGAGGGTACATTTGGCAAACAAAGAAAACTCAGGCCTCGTGGTAAAAGGGCTCAGGAACGAGCCTCTGAAGCCTAAGTTGTAGACCAGAGACCATGAGGGTAGGTGTCTGCATCAGCAGCATCCAGGGTCAACAGTTCCCAGCTCCATATGGGTCCACACTGGTGGCTGCTCATGCCAGGGACTGTCTGCTGGTTCAGTAGAATTTAAGTCTCTATAGGAATAGTGGCAGTCATCCTCCAGGGTGGTGAGGATTGAATAAGATAGCACAGGTAAAATTCCTGGCATATGGTAGGAATAAATTATCGTTAGAGTGTTGGCCCTGATCACCAGACTAGGGAAGGACAGAAGAATGTAGTTCCTGTGGAATTTCAATGAAAGGAGGACCATAAGACACAGTGAAATCCATAAATGTTAGCTCCCATCCCCTAATGCTACCAGGATGAAAACATTTCTGTGGCACTGTACTTCCAGCCCATCATTAAACATGGCTCTGTGTTTTTAACTACAGCACACTCAAGAAAATGTATGTGCCACTTGCCCCCTGTGAAACAAAGGACAAGCAGTGTTTGCATAAGTGATTGCTGGTTACTAGGTGAGCAGAAGCTGCTGACTGCAAATTAAGGAATGTTAGTTAATTATCCTCCTGCCACAGAAGGACCTTCTTTCCAATGTGGAAGTGTGGGGGCTGAATGACTAGGTCAGTGTGAGCCAGGATGAAGGGCACTAAACCCAGAAGCAGGAGGCATGGACTTGAGTTCTGACCACCCTGCCAAGTTGCTTAACTTTTCCCCAGCTTCAATTCTGTTACTTTTAAAATAAAAGAGGTAGGGGCGCCTGGGTGGCTCAGTCAGTTGAGCAACCAACTTCGTCTCAGGTCATGATTTCACAGTTTGTGAGTTCAAGCCCCATGTCGGGCTCTGTGCTGACAGCTCAGAGCCTGGAGCCTGCTTCTGATTCTGTCTCCCTCTCTCTCTGCCCCTCCGCCACTCATGCTCTGTCTCTCTCTGTCTCAGAAAGAAATAAACATTAAAATTTTTTTTTAATAAAATAAAATAAAAGAGGTAAAGATCTAATATTTCTTGAATGTCTACTATTTGCTGGACATTTTACACCTACTATTTCATTTGACACACAAACACACATACACAATACGACATTTTTTCCTTCAGTCTTACACATCAGGAAACTTAAGTTTGGCAAGTCTGATGCCTTACCCTCAGACACAAAGCTAAGTGGTAGCTCTTTCTGACAGCAGAGTCTTAATTTTTTGAAACATCATGCTACTATTAATTCAAAATTGAGGGTAATGTAATTCACAAGTAATTGTAAAGATCAAATGAGATAATGAATACAAAGATTACAAACTGTCAAGTACAATGGACCTATTTTAGCTTTTTTTTTATGTTTAAGCAACTAAATGAAACTTTTAAAAAAAATTTTTTTAACGTTTATTTGTTTTTGAGAGAGACAGAGCACAAGCAGGGGAGGGGCAGAGAGAGAGGGAGACACAGAATCCCAACCAGGCTTCAGGCTCTGAGCTGTCAGCACAGAGCCAGATGCAGGGCTCAAACCCACAAACTGTGAGACCACGACCTGAGCCGAAGTCAGTGCTCAACCAACTGAGCTACGCAAGCACCCCTAAATAAATCTTTATATTAACTGTACAGTGAACATGCCAGAAGAAACATACAAGTCGAGGCAGAATAGAGGGGTATACATATGCATGCTAAGATTAATATTTAAATATACAAATAGGAAGGGGTGCCTGGGTGGCTCAGTCACTTAAGCATCTGACTCTTGATTTTAGCTCAGGTCATGACCTCAACAGTTTCATGAGTTTGAGCCCCACATGGGGCTGTGCACTGACAACATGGAGCTTGCTTGGAATCCTGTCTCTCTGCCCCTTGCCTGCTCATGCTCTTTGTCTCTTTGTCTCAAAATATATAAATACACTTTAAGAAACATACAAACAGGAAAAACAGCATTTTATTTTATTTGTAGAGTAGTTTCATTTTATCCCCATTTTTCTCCTGTGCTATGAACATAAAAATGCTATTATCATGTACCCAGATGAGAGCCCTAGCTAGGTCAGGAGCATAGACATATCTTCTGAATACTGTGCTGGATGTGAAGGTAAGACATAGATGTAGCTAAGCTCTGTGCAGCAGGGGTGGTGGAACTAAAGCCCATTTGAGCTCTGGACAGTGTGCTACATGTTTACACACACTATTTCAAGTCCTACTGCAGGCCTGGGAGGGAGGCCTTCCATAGGTATGGACCCAGGGTGAAAGAAGTTATATCACTTTCCCAGGTCAGGGAACTGATAGTGGAGGGGTGAGTTAACCCTGTATTTGTCAGTATATTCCTAGTGTCGAGCACAGAGCCTGGCATGGAGCAGAGACTCTACACCAGATGGTAAATGAATGAAATAAAAATGATAGAAGGAATATGTAATTGTGGGATTTGGGTCTGGGAGAGCTTCAAGAAGTGGCAACCCTGAATAGGTTGATGAATTGGTCAGAGAGAAGAGGGAAGCCCGGATTCTCAAGTGCAATGGGTAAGTACTCTGACTGGACAGACCCTTCAAGGCCCCAGGAGGAGCCTGGACACACCCATGAGAAGAAGGAGTATGTGGAAAACAGGGAAATGATAGGCAATGAGAAGCTGCAGACTGAAGCTGCTGCTTTCTCTGGACTAAAGCAGAGTCAAGAGTATGGGAGAGGGTTCTGGCTCACACAAATGCCCTCCTGGTGATAAGACTGATGTTAGCCACTATGCACATTGTATTTGTTTGATTGCCAGGCTATAGCATGACATGAGTTCAGTTTGATGTGAGGGTGCTCACCCTAGAAAATCTGCCCCCACTCTCAAACATATACACATATCTCACATTCACAGTTTCTCCCTGATTCATAGAATTCTTTACCACAGCTTCGTCTTGTGCATATCCCCTCCAGCGCAGAGCCAGTGAGGGAGTGTCTGAACTTTGCCACATATGGAATCTCTCTACTTACTGCCCCATCTCACAGCCTTCTTCTGCTTTTAAGCATATGACTACTTTGGGCCTGCCCAGATAATCCAGGGTTATCTCTTTATCTTGATATCAACTGATTATCTTATTTATATCTGCAAAATCATTTTTGTCATGTAACATATTTATGGGCATGATACTAGGGGCAAAAATTCTGCCTCCTGCTCTCCTTTTGCTTCCAACTCGAATGAGGGAATCAGAATTGATAACAGGCAGTTGTGATGCAAACTAATGAATGCTACAAGGAGAGTAAGCACAGTGCTGTGGCATACTCAGGAGATCTCTCTAACTGAAGCAGGGGAAGCTTCCTGGAGGAAGAATATCTAAGTTGAGCCTGATGTGACGAGTAGAATGTAGTAAGGGATGGAAGGAAGAATAGCATAGACATGTGCTGTGCAGTGGCTCATTGTTGTCAGCCTATGGAATTCACTTCAGGGAGCCCAAGCAACAGGGCAGTGGAAGGACAGATGAGAGAGCCACCAATGACTCTAAGCTGGGAGCTGAGATGATCAGATTTTCATTTTGAAAGGTTGTCTGATAGCACTATGGGCATGGACAAGATTATGTCTAAAAGGAGGGTAGCACACCAATGAGGAGGCTGTTGTGGTAATCCAAGCAAGATGATGATGGCTTGAAATGTGGAAATACCAGTGTGAGGGAGAGAGGTGAATGTGATACAATGTGGGATTCAGTGTGAGAGGTACCAAGTTCTGAGTGATTCCTGGGTTCTGGCTTAGCTGACTAAATGCAAAATGGTACCATTCAGAGATGGAAGGAGAGACAGAAGAATTGGAGACATAAGCCTTTTTTAGAGATGTTTAACAATTTGAGGTGGCTGTGAGACAGTGAGTGGTGATGCCCCATAGGTAGATCTAGAATAGTGATAAGCTTTGGGAGTCATCAGTGAATGATTGAAACTATTCTCAATGGTGGGAGGGAGAAAGGGAAGCCAGAAAAGTGGGGAGAAGCAGCAGGTGTAGAAAAAAGAAATCCAGGGAAGCACCATGGCCCAGAGCCAAAGAAATAGGGTTTCAAGAAAGAACTTGAAGTCAAGTGCTTTTGAAAAGTCAAGTTAGATGAAGACCAAAAATGTCCATTGGATTTAGCACCAGCACGGTCACTGGTGACCTATTAAGAATATTACCCATAGATGGTGGATAGGATCAGGTGGCAGTGCATTATAGAGTGACACATGAGGTAAGGATGGTAGCTGGAGGGAACCAAGGTCAAGAAAGTTTGGGGGGGGGCGTGTATTTTAAATGAGAGAATGAAGTTTATGTTTAAGTGCTATTGAGAGGAAGCCAGTGGAAAGGTGAACATACAGAAAAGACAGGATAATTGTTGGAGTTTAGAGGGCCCTAGATAAGCAGGAGAAGATGTGACTGGAAACACATACAGGAAGGATGGAGTGGGACTAGGTAGGAGGAAGGGATGTGTGACACTGCAGGTCCTGTAAAGGAGGAAACAAAATTGAAGGTACTCCTGAGTGACAATGTTGTGGTCTCTATGAAGGAGGTAGTCAGATTGTCTTCTGAAAGAGAGGAGAAGAGGAGATGGAGTAGGAGAACTGGGTAGCAGGAAGGTCTGAAGTAGCCTTGTGGGGAACAGGAGAGTGTTTGCTGGAAATAGAGAAGAATTTCAGGGCAGTGGTGATCACCCAAGTCTGCAGAGCCCCAAAGGGTTTGTTCTTCCCATTACATATGCTTAAGTGGACACTTAATGAATGAGAGAAAGGAAAAACATTTTCTTTAGGGAAATAAAAACATATTTTCAAGAAATTTTAAAATGTCAATGCAATCCATATAAACAATATACTTTCCCCCTTGGATATAGTTTTAATTAGATTAAGGGCTGGGGCAAGGGGTAGAACATTCCCCCTTCCCTCACCCCCAGCAAATCTTGCTGTGAGCATGGCGTTCATGTTGTCTAGGCTCAGAGGTGGCCTTAGAATCTTTCTTAACATTGTATTTCTGGCATTACCAGTCAGTGAGAGTTGGAATGTGGTACGAAATTAAATTTGCTGTCCTTAGGACACCAATAGGTACATTTATGTATTAATCAAGAAAGTATTCCCTAGATCTAGATAATGTTAAACAATAGTATATGCATTATATGGAATTTGAAGAAGTAGAATATTCAGTTAATTCATGCATTTATTCATGAAGATTTTTTTTGAGCACCTTCTGTTTGCCGGTCACAGTGTATTCAGTATTAAAACAATGAACTAGAAATAGACCTTTTCATCAAAGAATTTATGTGGAAGAATATATATGGTAAATGAAATAACCATTAAAGGTCATTAATGATATAACCAAAATTCCCTACAAATACAACAAGATGCCCTATAAATGTGTATAATTTACGCTAGATAGTGGTATAATTTTTACATATGTTCAAAGACAAAAGAGATCATGTGAGTCTCCTGGTATTTATATAAAATGGCCTGGGCTCTGTAGAAAATATAGAATTTTTAAAGAAACTTCATAAATACATGGTGATTTTAATAGATACCAAAAATAAGAAGTCTCCAAGTAGGAATATCAGGCATTGCTGGAGAGTCACTCATTCTGATTCACCTCAATTGTTTCTTCCTTATCTTTAGTGATATTCTGGACTACGTCTGTTCACAAGGCTGGGTAGATGTTTCACAGCATTACTAAGTAACCCTATTAAAGATCATGAATCAGTGCTCTAGGGCCCTCCAGTCATGGCCAAATTATTAAGATTCATAAGTATGGCATCTGTCTCCATTTATATGTCTTCTCTAATGTCCTTATTTTTTCTTCATTCTTGAAAGAATTCCATTTTCACTGGAAGTAGAATTTTCAGTTGACAAGTTTTTCCTTTCAGCTCTTGAAAAATACCTACTTTCTTCCCACCTCCATAGTCTTAGATGAGAAATCCACTATCATTCATATTGTGTTTGCTCTAAAAAGTATGCCATTTCTCTCTGGCTGCTTTCAGGATTTTTTCTTTGCCTTTAGTCTCCATAAATTCAATTATGCTGTGTCTTGGTGTAGATTTCTTCCCGTTTATTCTACTTGGAGTTTGCTCAACTTCCTGAATCTTTGTAAGTTTGTGTCTTTTGCCATGTTTGAGACATTTTTAGCCATTATTTCTTCAAGTAGTTTTTCAGTACTATGCTGTCTCTCCTCTCCTTGTGAGAGTCTGGTGATACAAAATTAGCTTTTTAATTATGATCCCATGTTTCCCTGAGACTCTGCTAATATTGTTACAACCTATTTTCTCTCTATTGTTCAGACTGGGAAAATTCCATTGATGTGTCTTCAAGTGTTTGTTGATTCTATCCTGTGTCATCTCTCCTCTGCTTCTGAGTCTATCTGGCAGATTTTTTCTTTCTGTTACTGTATTTTTCAGTTTTATAATTTCCATTGGTCCTTTTTTCTTTTTTACTTTTTTTAAATTATTATTATTATTTTTTTAAATAGGCTCCATGCCCAACATAGGGCTTGAACTCACAATCCTGAGATTAAGAATCATCTGTTCTACTGACTAAGCCCAGTCAGGTGCCCCTTTTTGTTTCTTATTCATCGATTAAAAAAAAAAAGTTATCTGTTTTTGTCTGTTGTTGAGGTTTTCTAGTTTTAATTAGTTTCAAGAAAATTCATAACTGCTTGTTGAAGCATTTTTATGATGGCCGCTTTAAACTCTTTGTCAAATAACGCTGACCTCTGAGTCATCTTGGTGTTTGTATCTGTTGATTGTCTTTTCTCATCCATGTAGTGATTTTCCTGGCTTTTGGTAGGACAAGTGATTTTTCAGTTGTATCCAGGAAATTTGGATATTATAAGACTCTGGATCCTATTTAATTTTCCTTTTTTAATAGGCAGTCCCCAGTTAAGATGTACTGCTAGGGCATGGTGGATGTGTAATGTTCATCTTCCCACTGGATCTTAACAATAACACCCCAATAAAAATGGAACATTGACATTGCCTCTTTGCCTGGACAAGAAGGGGAAGCAGAGGGCTGACTCATACCATGCTGTTGCTTCAGAGAGGGGTGGAAGCTTAGCTCCCAGCTGGGCCATAATGATACCAGAGAAGAAATGGGAAGGGGAAGGGTGAGGAAGGGTAAACAAAGTGCCAACAAGCCAACCTTTCACCACTCCTTCCACCTCAGTGATGCTGGGGCAGGGTAGAGGCTTGGTTGGGGGAGGTAGTGGTGAAGCATGGTGGTAATTACATCCTCCTCATTCTGCCTTGTTAAGTCTGATTGCTACTGTTTTGGGGTTAAGGTCCAGCACCCTGCTGGCACTCGGATGGCAGAGCAGTCAGAGCACCACCTGCTTCCACTGAACAGGAGATCTTCTTTCTGCTGGGGTCACTGACACTGCCCACCAGGGGCAATACCCACAGATGAGAAAACTTGAGTGCCACCTGCTTCCTGGGAGCAGTGGAATATCATCTGGGCACTCACCTTGCTGAAACAAAGGGACTGTGTTTTTCACTGGTATTCTTTTGTGAGGCTGCCCTTGTCCTGGCCCTTTTTTAAGGGCTGTTTTTGTCTGAGCCTGTTGTGAGTTCAGGTTTGGAAGTTCTTTGATATATATGGGAGGCAATAAGGAAACCAATGAACTTATGTCATTTCTTAAGTCTAGAAGTTTGTAAACAGCCACCTTATGCCTCCCACTTTTCAGAGACTGTGTCTTGTGTCTACAGTTATTTAGTTGTAAGGGGGAGAATGTGGGAGCAATGGGACTGCTCAATCTTTGGCAGAACAAGAAGTCCTATCATGTCATTCAATAAACTTTTAAATTGAAATTGAAATTTTACATTTAAAGTAAAAACAAAATTTTCCAAGAAGCTCTTAGACAAATTTATATATATATTAGGTACTGTTTTTGTTGTTGCTTTTATAAAAAGATGTCTCTTTTACAAGAAAGGATCAGAGAAAATCTTCACAAACAACCACAAAATAAGTAATAAAATGGTAATAAATACATATCTATCAGTAATTACTCTGAATGTTAATGGATTAAATGCTTCAGTCAAAAGACATAGGGTGACAGAATGGATTAAAAAAAAAAAACAAGACCCACCTATATGCTGCCTACAAGAGACTCATTTTAGACCTAAAGACACCTGCAGATTGAAAGTGAGGGGATGGAAAAACACATATCATGCAAATGGATGTCGAAAAAAAATGGGGTAAAAATACTTATATCAGACAAAAGACTTTATTTTATTTTAATTTTTTTAATGTTTATTTTTGAGAGAGAGAGAGAGAGCATGCACATGCAAGTGGGGGGGGGGCAGAGAGAAAGGGAGACAGAGGACACAAAGCAGGCTCTGCACTGACAGCAGAGAGCCCAATGTGGGACTTGAACTTCCACCCAGGCACCCCTCAGACAAAATAGACTTTAAAACAAAGACTATAAAAAGAGGCAAAGAAAGACACTGTATCATAATAAAGAGGACTATGTAACAAGAAGATATAATGGTTATGAATATTTATGCACCCAACATAAAGCACCCAAATATATAAAACAGTTAATAACAAACATAAAAGAACTAATTGATAGTAATACAATAATAGTAGGGGATTTTAACACCCCACTTACATTAATAGATCATCTAAACAGAAAATTAACAAGGGGACAATGGCTTTGAATAACATGCTGGAACAGGCAGATTTAACAGATATATTCAGAACATTCAATCTAAAAGAGCAGAATACACATTCATTTCAAGTGTACATGAAACATTCTCCAGAATAAATCACATAACAGGTCAAAAATCAAGTCTCAAGAAATTAAAAAAAAAATCAAAGTCACACCATGCATTTTCCCACCACAATGCTATGAAACTAGAAGTCAACCATAAGAAAAAATATGGAAAGTGCACAAATACCTGGAGGTTAAATAACATGCTACTAAGCAATCAATGGTCAACCAGGAAATAAAAGGAGAAATTAAAAAGGGCATGGACACAAATGAAAATGAAAACACAATGGTCCAAAACCTCTGGGATACAGCAAAAACAGTTCTAAGAAGGGAGTCTACAGCAGTACAGGCCTACCTCAAGAAACAATAAAAATTTCTTTTTTTTTCAACGTTTATTTATTTTTGGGACAGAGAGAGACAGAGCATGAATGGGGGAGGGGCAGAGAGAGAGGGAGACACAGAATTGGAAACAGGCTCCAGGCTCTGAGCCATCAGCCCAGAGCCTGACGCGGGGCTCGAACTCACGGACTGCGAGATCGTGACCTGGCTGAAGTCGGACGCTTAACCGACTGCGCCACCCAGGCGCCCCTAAAAATTTCAAATAAGCAACCTAACTTTACAACTAAAGGAGCTAGAAAAAGAACAATAAATGAAGCCTAAAGCCAGAAGAAGGAAGGAGATAAGGACTAGAGCAGAAATAAATTATAGAAACTAAAAAACAAAAACAAAAACAAAACAGAACAGATCAATTAAACGAGGAGCTGGTTTTGGGGGAGAAAAATGAATAAAATTGATAAACCTCTAATCAGACTTCTCAAGACAAAAAGGGACAAGACTCAAATAAAATCATGAATGAGAGAGGAGAGATCACAACCAACACCACAAAAACACAAAAAATCATAAGAGAATATTATGAAAAATTATATGCCAACAAATAGGACAACATAGAAGAAATGAGTAAATTCTTAGAAGCATGTAAACTACCAAAACTGAAGCAAGAAGAAATGGAAAATTTGAAAAGACTGATAACCATCAAGGAAATTGATTCAGTAATAATAAAAAAAAAAGCTCCCAACAAACAAAAGTTGAGGACCAGATGATTTCACAGTCAAATTCTACCAAACATTTAAAGAAGATTTAATACCTATTCATATCTCAAACTATTCAAAAAAAAAAAAAATAGAAAAGGAAGGAAAACTTCCAAATTCATTGTATGAGACCAGCAATACAATGATACCAAAATGAGATAAGAACACTAGAAAAGAGATCTGTAGGCCAATATCCATGATGACTATACATGCAAAAATACTCAACAAAATATTAGCAAACCAAATCCAACAATACATTTTTAAAAGTCATTCACCACAATCAAGTGGGATTTATTCCTGGGTTGCAAGGGTGGTTCAATGTTCACAAATCAGTGTGGTACATCACATCAATAAGAGAAAGGATAAGAAACATATGATCACTTCACTAGATGCATAAAAAGCATTTGACAAAGTGCAATATCCATTCATGCTAAAAACCTTCAACATAGTAGGTATGGAGGGAACATACCTCAACATAATAAAGGCCATCTATGAAAACCCACAGCTAACATCATCCTCAATGGGGAAAAACTGAGAGCTTTTCTCCTAAGGTCAGAAACAAGACAAGGATGTCTACTCTCACCACTTTTATGCAACATAGTACTGGAAATCCTATTTGCAGCAACCAGACAACAAAAAGAAATAAAAGGCATCCAAATTGGCAAGGAAGAAGTAAAACTTTCACTATGTGCAGATGGCATGAGATTATATATATACACATATATATATATATGTGTGTGTGTATATATATATATATATGTATATATATATATATATATATATATATATATGTATGTATATATATACCATAGACCCCAGTTCTATGCTAGAACTGATAAATTCAATAAAGTCACAGGATATAAAATCAAAATACAGAAATCTCTTGCATTTCTATACACCAATAATGAAGCAGAAAGATAAATTAAGAACATCTCATTTACAATTGCACCCAAAATAATAAGATATCTAGGAATAAACCTAACCAAAGAGGTGAAAGACCTATACTCTGAAAACTATAAAACACTGATGAAAGAAACTGACGATGACACAAACAAATGGAAAGACATTCTATGCTCATGGATTGGAAAAATAAATATTGTTAAAATGTCTATACTACCCAAAGGAATCTACAGATTTCATGCTATCTGTATCAAAATACCAACAGCATTTTTCACAGAACTAGAACAAACAATCCTAAAATCACAAAAGACCCTGAATAACCAAAGCAACCTTGGGGGAAAAAAAAAGCAAAACTAAAAGCATCACAATTCCAGATTTCAAGTTATATTACAAAGCTGTAGTGATCAAGAGAGTATGGTACTTGTGCAAAATAGACACATAGATCAATGGAACACAATAGGAAATCCAGAAGTGAAACCACAACTATACAGGCAACCAATCTTTGACAAAGCAGGAAAGAATACCCAATGGGAAAAAGTCTCTTCAACAAATGATGTTCAGAAAACTGGACAACATGCAAAACAATGAAACTGGACCACTTTATTACACCATACATAAAAATAAATTCAAAATGGATTAAAGGCCTAAATATGAGACCTGAAACCATAAAAATCCTAGAAGAGAATACAGGCAGTAACTTCTTTGACATCAGCCATAGCAATTTCTTTCTAGATATGTCTACTGAGGCAAGGGAAACAAAAACAAAAATAAACTATTGGGACTACATCAAAATAAAAAGCCTCTGCACAGCAAAGGAAACAGTCAACAAAACTGAAAGACAACCTACTGAATGAGAGAGTATATCTGTAATTGACATATCCAATAAAGGATTAGTATCCAAAATATATAAAGAACGTATAAAATTCAATACCCAAAACCAAATAATCCAGTTAAAAAATAGGCAGAATACATGAATAGATTTTTTTTTCAAAGAAGACATGCAGATTGCCAACAGACACATGAAAAGATGCTCAACACCATTTGTCAGCAGAGAAATACAAATCAAAACTACAATGAGCTATCATGTCACACCTGTCAGAATGGCTAAAATCAACAACATAAGAAACAACAGTTGTTGGCAAGCATATGCACTATTTATGGGAATGAAATGCAGCCACTGTGGAAAACAGTATGGAGTTTCCTCAAAAGGTTAAAAATAGAACTACCTTATGACCCAGCAGTTGCACTACTAGGTATTTATCCAAAGGATACAAAAACACTGATTTGAAGGGACACATGCACCCCCAATGCTTATAGCAGCACTTTCAACAATAGCCAAACTATGGAGAGAGCCCAAATGTCCATCGTCTGATGAATTGATAAAGAAGATGTGGTATATATATACAATGGAATATTAGTTGGCAATCAAAAAGAATGAAATCTTGCCATTTGCAACAACATGGATGGAACTAGAGTGCATTATGCTAAGTAAAATAAGTCAGGCAGAGCAAGACAACTATGATATGATTTCACTCATGTGGAATTTAAGAAACAAAACAAACAAGCATGGGGACAAAAAGAGAGAGTCAAGCCAAGAAGCAGACTCTTTTTTTAACGTTTATTTATTTTTGAGAGAGCATGAGCAGGGTAGAGAGAGGGGGGAAGACACAGAATCTGAAGCAGGCTCTAAACTCTGAGCTGTCAGCACAGAGCCGGACATGGGGCTCAAACCCATGAGCCATGAGATCATGATCTGAGCTGAAGTCAGATGCTCAACCGACTGAGCCACCCAGGTGCTCCGCAAGAAAACAGCTCTTGGTCTGAGAACAAACTGATGGTTACCAGAGGGGAGAGGGGTGGGGAGATAGGTGAAATAGGTGATGGGGATTAAGGAGTGCACTTGTAATGAGCACTGGGTGAAGTATGGAAGTGTTGAATCACTATATACTACACCTGAGACTAATATAACACTGTTAACTAAGTGTAGTTAAAATAAAAACTTAAGCCAAAAAAAGATGTCTTTTTTAAATTGCACTTTCTAAACATTCTTTGGTAGATTATAGAAATTCAGTTGATAATATTGATCTTTTTTTAATTCTTATAATTTACTTAAAGATTCTTTTGGAATTTCTATGAGAATATATGTGAGTAATGGTAACTTCATTACTTCCTTTGCAATTCTTTTTTTTAACTTATTTTATATTTGAGAGACAGACACACAGACAGAGAGTGAGCAGGGCAGGGGCAGAGAGGCAGAGACAGAATCTGAAGCAGGCTCCAGGCTCCGAGCTGTCAGCACAGAGCCCAATGTGGGGTTCGATCCCATGAACAGTGACATCATGACCCAAGCTGAAGTCGGACACCTAACCGACTGAGCCACCCTGGCACCCCACTTCCTTTATAATTCTTGTATCAGAGAAACCTCGGAGATATTGCAGGTTTGGTTCCAGACCACTGCAATAAATGCATATCACAATAAAGCAAGTGAAATGAATTTTTTTTTGTTTCCCAGTGCATATGAGTTGTGTTTACACTATATCAACTGTGTATTACAATTATGTCAAAAACACACCAATGTACATATCTTAATTTAAAAATACTTAAGATACAAAACAGATGAACATAAGGGAAGGGAAGCAAAAATAATATAAAAACAGGGAGGGAGACAAAACATAAGAGAGTCTTAAGTATAGAGAACAAACAGAGGGTTACTGGAGGGGTTGTGGGAGGGTGGATGGGCTAAATGGGTAAGGAGCATTTAGGAATCTATTCCTGAAATTGTTGCACTATATGCTAACTAACTTGGATGTAAATTAAAAAAATAAGTTCAATAAAAATACTGGTTAGGGGCATCTGGGTGGCTCAGTCAGTTAAGCATCCTACTTTGGCTTAGGTCATGATCTCACGGTTTGTGGGTTCAAGCCCCGCATCAGGCTCTGTGCTGACAGCTCAGAGCCTGGAGCCTGCTTCGGATTCTGTGTCTTTCTGTCTCCCTGTCTCTGTCTCTCTCTAAAAATTAAATAAACATTAAAAAAATTTTAACAAAAACAAAATACTAGTTAAAAAGCTAACCATAATCTGAGCTTTCATCAAATCATAATCACTGATTACAGATCACCATAAGCAAATATAATAATAATGAAAAACTTTGAAATATTGGGAGAATTACCAGAATGTGACACATGAAGTGAGTAGATGTTACTGGAAAAATGGCACTGATAACTTGCAAATACAGGGTTGCCATAATCCTTAAATTAGAAAAAAAAAAAATGCGTTATCTGTGAAGCTCAATGAAGTGAAGCACAATAAAATGAATTATGTTTGTGTTTTCTTGATTCTTCTGTCTTTTGTGCAGGATAGGATCTTTAGTACAATGTTGACAGTGTTATAGCAACCTCCTTGTTTTGTTCCTAATTTGAAAAGGTGCTTTCAGGGGCGCCTGGGTGGCGCAGTCGGTTAAGCGTCCGACTTCAGCCAGGTCACGATCTCGCGGTCCGTGAGTTCGAGCCCCGCGTCGGGCTCTGGGTTGATGGCTCAGAGCCTGGAGCCTGTTTCCGATTCTGTGACTCCCTCTCTCTCTGCCCCTCCCCCGTTCATGCTCTGTCTCTCTCTGTCCCAAAAATAAATAAACGTTGAAAAAAAAAAAAAAATTGAAAAGGTGCTTTCAGAGGTTGAATGTGATATTTTCTGTAGGCTTTCTAAAATACCCTTCATCAGATCTAGAAGTTTCTTTCTCTTTCTATTTTGGTAAAAGGAATGAATGTTGAATATTTTCAATTTTTTTTCTGACTCTGTTGAGATGGCTATATTTTGTTTCCCCTTTAATCTGTTTTTTTTTTGCAAACTTAATCTACTTATGTGGTAATAATGAAGTGCTTTTTTTTACATCAGATTTGTTTTGCTCATATTTTGTTTAGAATTTTTGCATCTATGTTCGTGGGTGAAATTAGTAAGTGTGATATGCCGTCTCTGTTGAGTTTTTGTGTTCATATAATTCATCTTCATTAATCAAATGAGGGATAATCCCTTTTTTTCACTTCTTTGGTAAGACTGGAATTATCTGATCCTTGACTATTTGGTAGAATGTTCCTTTAAGACTATATAAGTGTAGTACTTTATAGGATTTTTTTTTAAGAAAAGAATTTAACATGTTGCTGAGTACCTGGTAGTTCTCAGGAACTGTACTAGATTCTTATACATAGGCTTGTTAAATCTGTGTATTGGCTTCTTAAGGAGTCATCCCTGTCATTGGAGATGAAGAAAGTGAGGCACTGAGGGGCATGTCATTTCTCAGGGTCCCCAGCCAGAAATTGTTGGACCAGAAATTTTAATCCAATTCCATATGTCAAAAAAATGTTAATCATTCTTACTACACATTGCAGGAGACTTTATAAGAAACAAAGATGAATTCTAGTGTCATCATATCCACACAGCCTGGGCTCAGGGGTCTGAAAAACACTCACTATGCTGATAGATAGAGCCATCTCTATTTGTACATCTTTAGTTGATGATGAGGCTCTGCATTTCTCACAATTTTCTTTCTCTCTTTATTTGTTTTAAGTGTTCATTACTTCTCCTTTTATATAATTTATTTAATCATAAGTTTACATAATTTAAATTTGTAACTATTTACTTTGAGATAATTGTAGATTCACATGCAGTTGTAAGAAATAATAGAGAAATCCCACAGATGCTTTACCCAATTTTCTCAAATAATAGTATCTTGCAAAACTATAGTAATATATTACAAACAGGATTTTGACATTGTTATAATTCCACTGATCTTGATCAGATCTCCCCCAGTTACTTGTACTTATTTGTGTTTGTGTGTTTAGTTCTATGCAGTTTTATCATACGTAGATTAGTGTACCTACCACCGCAGTCAAAATACAAAACAGTTCCATAACCAAAGGTTTTCTTCACGTTGCCCTTTTATAAACACACCATGTTCCTCCAGTGCCCCCATTACTTATCCTTAACTATTGGCAATCACTAATCTGTTCTTGATTTGCATGATTTTTATCACTGCAAGAATGTTATACAAATAGGTACATATAGTGTACAACCTTTGGGGATTTGCTTTTTTTTTTTTTTTCTCAGGGTAATTCTCTGGAGATTTATCCCATTTATTATTTGGTATAATAGTCCATTCTTTTTACTACTGAGTTGTGTTCCACATTATGGGTCTACCACAATTTGTTTAATAATTTTCCCATTGAAGGACATTTCAGTTGTTTCCAGTTTGGGGTTATTACAAATAAATCTGCTATTAACATTTGTGGACAGGTTTTTATGTGAACACACTTGCTGGGTCATATGTTAGTTGCATGTATAGTTTTATGAGTATAGTTGCAAAGCCATTCTCCAGAGTGGTTGCACCGTTTTATATTCCCACCAACAATGTATGAATGACACAGTTATTCTACATTCTCACCAGCATTTGATATTGTAATAGTTTTTTAGTTTTGCTATTCCAATAGATTCTTGTCATGTGCTTATTTCCCATCTGGATATCATCTTCAATGAAATATCAGTGCATCTCATTTTCTAAGTGATTTTCATTTTTTGTATGGAGTTTTGAGTATTCTTTGTATATTCTAGATACTAGTCTTTTGCCATACCTGTGATTTGCAAGTATTTTCTGTCTGTAGCTTGTCTTTTCGTCCTGTTAGCAGAGTTTTCCACAGAGCAAAATTTTTAAATGTTAATGGAGTTCCAGTTTATCAAGTTTTCTTTCTATGGATGGGACTTTTGGTGTCAAGTCTAAGAACTATTTCCCTAGCCCTGGATCCCAAAGATTTTCTCCTGTTTTATTCCTTTTTTTTCCCTGAAGGCCTTGTGTTTTACATTTTAGTACATGATCCATTTTAATTAATTTTTCACAGGGTGTGAAGTTTAGACCAGGGTTTTGTGGGGGGTAGGTTTGGGGGTTTTTTGGTTGTTTGTTTTTTCCAAATGGATGTCCAATTCCAGGGTCATTTGTTGAAACAGATATTATTTTTCCTATGAGTTGCTTTTGCACCGTTGTCAAAAAGCAGTTGGGTGTTTTCATGTGGGTCCATTTCTGGTTTTATCTCTCATTCCATTGATCTACATGTCAGTTTCAATGCAAATGCAAACTATCTTGATTACTGTAGCAGAATAGTAAGCTTTAATATAGGGTAGGTTAATTCCTCCCACTTTATTCTTTTCTTCAAGACTATTATTAAGTTATTCTAGATCCTGTTCCTTTCCATATAAATTTTAGAAAAATTTTTGTCTACATCTAAAAAATAAAAACGTTGCTTGGATTTTGATAGGAATAGTATTAAACCAATAAATCAATTTAGAGAAAAATGACATCTTAAATATATTTAGTCTTAGAATCTGTGAACACATGTCTCTCTACCTAGTTATGTCTTCTTTGATTTCTTTCATCAGCATTTTGTAAATTTCAGCATATAGATGCCGCATATGTTTTAATATGTTTACACTCAAATAGTTTGTTTTATTTGGAGTAATTAAAAATAGTATTGTTTTTAATTCTAATTTCTACATGTTCACTGTTAATATATAGAAATGTGATTGATTTTTGCATGTTGATATTGTGTGTTGCAGCTTTGCTGAACCTCCTTTATTAGTTCTAGGAATGTTTTGTAGATTCCTTGGGACTTTTTAGCAGACAATCTTGTCATCCACAAATAAGGACAGTTTTATTTTATTTCTTTCTTTCAAATCTGTGTGCCTTTTGTTTCTTTTTCCCGAGTGTGTGTGTGTGTGTGTGTGCGTGTGTGTGCATGTTTGTGTGTTTGTGTTTGGGAGGGTGGGGGAATTGGTCAGAACTACTGGTTCTATATTATTATATATTATATTATATATTATTTATATATTATATATTATACATAATATATATTATGTATATTTATATATATTTATATATTTACACAATTATATATATACATATATAATATATATACACAATTATATATATATTATATATAAATATATATATAATTTATTGTCAAATTGGCTTACATACAACACCCAGTGCTCATCCCAACAGGTGCCCTCCTCAGTGCCCATCACCCACTTTCCCCTCTCCCCCACCCCCCATCAACCCTCAGTTTGTTCTCAGTATTCAAGAGTCTCTTATGGTTTGCCTCCTTCCCTCTCTGTAACTTTTTTTCCCCCTTCCCCTCCCCCCGGTCCTGTATTAAGTTTCTCAGGATCCACATGAGAGTGAAAACATATGGTATCTCTCTTTCTCTGTATGACTTCTTTCACTTAGCATAATACTCTCCAGTTCCATCCACATTGCTACAAATGGCCAAATTTCATTCTTTCTCATTGCCAAGTAGTATTCCACTGTATATCTAAACCACATCTTCTTTATCCATTCATCAGTTGATGGACATTTAGGCTCTTTCCATAATTTGGCTATTGTTGAAAGTGCTGCTATAAACATTAGGGTGCAAGTGTCCCTATGCAGAACTACTGGTTTTCTATTGAATAGGAGTAGTAAGAGTGGATATTTTTGCTTTGGACCCAACCTTAGAAGTAATGCATTTAGTCTTTCAGCATTCAGTATGACACATCTGTAAATTTTGTGTAGCTGCTTGTATTGGGGTTCTCCAGAGAGATGTGATATATATATAGATAGAAATAGGATATATATAGATATGTAAAAAAGATGATTTATTATAGGAATTAGCTCAGAAGGTTATGGAGGCTGAGAAGTTCCACAATCTGCCATCTGCAAGCCAAAAAATCAGGAAAGCCAGTGGTGGTATGATTCAGTCCAAGACTAAAGGCTTGAGGACAGGGGAGCCAATGGTGTCTCAGTCTCAAGACAAAAACCTGAGAATCAAGGGGCCACTGGAGTAAACCTTGGAGTGCAAAGGACAGAGAACTCAGAGTTCTGATGTTCAAGGGCAGGAAAAGATGGACATCTAGGCTCAGGAGAGGGAATTCACCCTTCCTTCACTTTATTCTAGTGGGTCCCTCACTGGATTGGTTAATGCCTAGCTACATTGGTGAGAGTGGGTCTTCTTCACTCAGTCAATTGAATCAAATGCTAATATCTTCCAGAGACACCCTCACAGACACACCCACAAATAATGTTTTACCAGCTATCTGGGCATCTCTTAGCCCAGTAAAATTGACACATAAAATTAGTCATCACAATGGTTCTTTATCAAGTTGAGGTAGTTCTCTGCTAGTCCTAACTTGCCAAGAGTTTTTGTCATGAATGGGTGTTGGATTTTGTCAAATGATTTTTCTTCATCAAGTTATATTATTTTTGTTTTCAAAAAACCAATTTCTTTCATTTTATTGAATTTCTTCATTTTTGTCCTATTTTTAATTTTATTGATTTCTATTTTTGTTTTTACCATTTCCTTTTGCTTGCTTCGGATCTATTTTGCTCTTATTTTTCCTTAAGGTAGGAACTTACAGATTTGAGAATTTTCCTTTTTCTAACATAAGAATCTAGTGGTATAAATTTCCTTGTTGGCACTGCTTTAGTTTTCCATGTGTTGTACTTCCATGTTCATTCATTCCTGTGTACTTCATTTTAAGCTTCCTTTGACGGCTCCCTCTTTGACCCAAGGAAATGTGTTGTTTAATTTCCAACTATGAGAACACATTCTTGTTTTCCTGTTGTTTGTATCTAGTTTGATTCTAATACAGAGAATATACTCTATGATATCAATTATTTCCAGTTTGTTGAGGTTTGTTTTGTGACCTGGGAAAAGGTCTGTCACGGCTAATGTTCCATGAACGTTTAAAAAGAATGTGTGATTTCTGGAGATGGATGGTGGGGGTGGCTCACAATAGTATGAATGTACCTAATGCCACTGAACTAGACACTGAAAAATTATTAAAATGGTAAATTTTATGTTATGTCCATTTTACCATGATTTTTAAAAATAAATTAATTAAAAAGAATGAGTATTTTGCTCATGATGGGTGGAGTGTGTTATAAATGTCAGATCTGGTTGATTAAGTGTGTTGTTCAGTTGTTCCATATCTTTGCTAATTTTCCATCTAGTAGTTCTATCAATTGCTGATAGTGGGTTCTGTATTCCCCAATTATAATTATAGACTTCAATTTCTTTTTTGAGCTCTGCTTTTGTTTCATGTAAATTAAAGCTCTGTTGTTTGGTGTATACCATTTAAGATTGTTGGGTCTTCTTGTTAGATCATTTTTTAATCATTATTAAATTTCATTTATTTACCCCTGGTACTTTTTTTGCTCTGAAGTTCACTTTACTTGATAGTAATACAACCACTCCTGCTTTTTTTTTTTTAATTAATGTTAGCATGATATATTTTGTTCCATCCTTTTACTTTTAATCTACCTATATTGTGCTTGATGTGAGTTTTTTTTTCCTAGACAGCATACAGTTGGATCATGTTTTTTTATCCACTGTCTTTTAAATTGTATACTTAAACTATTTCCATTTAAAAGAATTATAAATAGGTTAGAGCTTAAATGTGCTACTTTATTATGTGGTTTCTATTTCTTGTTTCTCCATTTTTCTTTTCTTGCCTTCCTGAGGGTTACTTGAGCATTTTTTAGGATTTTATCTTATTTTATTCATACTGTTTTTGAGTATATCTTTTTTCTATAGTTTTCTTAGTGGTTGCTCAAAGTATTACAGTGTACATATGTAACTAATAACTGCCTACCAGTATAAACTTTTTACCACTTCTAGTGAAGTATTATAACTTGATTTCCATTTAGGTCCCTTTACCATTCTGTCTTTTAAAATATAATTGTCTCAAGTATTTCCTCTATATACACTGAGCACCACAACAGATAATTATAATTTTTTGCTTCAACCATCAAATATGTTTCAAGAAACTCATTAGGAGAAGGATAGTCTATAATATTTACCTCTATTTTTCCCTATTCTGTTGTCCTTTCCTTTATAAGGTTCCAAGACTTCTTTTATAATTATTTCCTTTCTGTTGGGGAATTTCCTGTAGCCATTCTTTAAGATCTACTAGCGACAAATTCTCTTAATATTCCTTCATCTGAGATTGTATCTTGATTTCCCCTTTATTACTAAAGGTGTTTCAGTGGATATTGAAGTTTTGGTTGAATATTTTTTTAATACCACTTGAAAAATGTACCACTTTCTTCTGGCTTCCATGGTTTTATATATTTTTTTTAATGTTAATTTATTTTTGAGAGAGAGAGACAGACAGACAGACTGTGAATGGGGAAGGGCAGAGAGAGGGGTGCACAGAATCCAAAGCAGGCTCCAGGCTCTGAGCTGTCAGCACAGAGCCTGACACGAGACTCAAACTCACCAACCATGAGATCATGACCTGAGCCGAAGTCTGATGCTTAACCGACTGAGCCACCCAGGCGCCCCTGGCTTCCATGGTTTTAGATGAGGATAGGCTGGTCTTTGAACTGGTATTTCTCTATAGGTAATGCCTCATTTCTCTCTCATTGCTTTTAAGGTTTTGCCCTTTGGTTTTAGTTTTCAGAGGCTTAATTATGATGTATTTTGGCATGGGTTTATTTGGATTTATCTTATTTAGGATTCTTTCAGCTTCTTAAATCTATAGTTTATGTCTTTGGCCAAATTTGAGCCATTATTTCTTTAAAAACTGTTTCAGTTCTTCCTTTGCCCTCTCCTCCTAAGACTTCAATGACATAAATGCCTCTGAGGCTATGAAGTTTTTTTCAGGATGCTTTCTCTCTGTTCAGAATTCTATTGACTTGTTCTCAAGTTCACTGATTCTATTTCTGTTCCCCCTCATTCTGCTGTTTAACCTATCCATTCAGTTTTATTTCCATTATTATGCTTCTTTATTCTATGATTTCCATTTGGTTCTTTTTTATAACTTCTTTTTCTCCCCCTTTTGTATCAAGTGTATTCATACTTTTGAAGCAGTGCTTCAAAATCTTTGCCAGATTGTTCTGATTCTTCTCAGCATTAGTATCAGCTGCATGTTTTTTCTCAATTAAGTTGTGATTTCTCATTTAACTTGTGGTTCTTGGTGACAAGTGATTTTTCTGTTGTATCCTAGACATTCTGGATAGTGTTAAGAGACTCTTGTCCTATTTAAATTCTCTCTTTAAACAAAGATTTGCCCTATTTAGATTTAGCATGTAAGTCTGGCCTATTTTATTGGCTGAAATTCCAATGATAATTTAGTTTTCTGAGATTTTGCAATACTATTCTGGTTTGCTTCATTCTTCTATTTAAACTCTCCCTAGACCACTATTGGTGCTGTCTGCCTGGTCCAGAAATGGCTTCCCTGGGCTGCCTGGCATTGTTTGGTAGGATGTGGGAATCCCAACTCACAGGACAGAGATCACTTCTCCTGGCCTGTTCACCAACAACCCAGTGCTGGTGGGCTTCCTACTCTATCTCTGCCATTGCCATTGGAGGAGAGAAGTGCCTACCTAGGCCACCTTCTGCCACTGAGAAGGGTCAGAAGCCATGGAGTCTGGGTAGTTCTCTGCTGTTAGGTGTATTGGGAGACACCAGTCCTGTGTTGCTTTTGCTGCTGGGTAGAGGACTAGGAGACACGAGGACAGCTGACACCACCTATGCAGGCAGAGGTTCCAGCTGTTCCAAGCAGGTGTTGCAGGGGGGGTTTATGGCTTGCCCAGGCTCTGCTGTTGGCCGATCAGCCTGCTCTTGCTGACATTTAGGGGGATTAGAGAACATGGCTTGACCTACCCAGGATCTGTTGTTGCCACTGCTGTGACCTCCATTATAGGTCCAAACTAATGGCCAAAGTGGTTTATACTTGTCCTGAGATCCATACCCTGAATCCTTATCAAACTACCACACACCAAGCTAATATTCCTCCTGCCCAGAATCAGCCCAGGGCCAGCCCCTAATTCCAGAGCCCACTATAATTAGTCAAACTTGCTGATCCTAAGCTGTTTACCTTGTTCTGCCTTGTCTTTCTCTCAGAAATCCCAATAATGGCTCTGACCCAGGATGTCCCCGTGCTCCTTCTGCCTCCTGCCCAACAGTAGTGTTTTTTCCCATGTGACCCTGTGTAGTATGGCATGCCCCTTTATCTTGGAAACTCTTAAGTAAACTAAATCTTCTTTTAAAGGCATTAGCCTCTCCATGTTGTTGCTTAGTCACCTCCATAACTTAAAATTCTGTGGACACAAATGAAACAGAGCAAGTTTTTCTTCCTTGTCTTCCTTCCTCCCCCACTTCTATCCTCCCTTCTTTCCCTCCCTTCTTTTCTTCCTTTATTTTTGCCTATTGATGGTTCCAGGTTGCTGTTTTCTCTGGCATCTTGTCTAGAACATTGGGGAGATAAAAATACAACTCAAGGAACAAACTGTTTCATAGTTTTTAGTATACAAGTCCTACACATGTCCTTATCCACAGTCTGTTGCTGTTGACACTTTACCAGTTTGAATGGAATGTAAAACTTTACTTCCCTTTACATCCCCTTACCCTCCTTCATTTATAATTATCTTAAATATTTCCTCTTTATATATTGATATCTGGAAGTGTTATAATTTCTGCTTCAAGAGTGAAACACAACTTTATAAACTGAAGAGGATAAGGAAAATCTGTTTCCTGGATGTTATATCTTGTTGTAGTCCTGTAGGTCCCTGAGGCTCTGTCCGTTTTTCTATCCAATCTGTTTTCTCTCTGGTGTTCAAATGATGTAATTCCCATTGTTCTGTCTTCAGGTTCTCTGATTATTTCCATGGCCTTCTCCATACTGCTTTTGAACCCATCCACTGAATTCTTAAATTACAGTATTGTATATTTCATTTCTAAATGTTCCTTTTGGCTCTTCTTTATATCTTCTATTTTGGAGCAGAGGGACGCTGAGTCCACTTTTTCATTTGTTTCCAACACTTTTATGACGGCTGCTTTAAAATCCATGTCAGATAATTCTAACATCTGTTATTTTGGTGTTGGCATCTGTTGAGTGTCTGTCCTTATGTAAGTAGAGATTTTCCTGCTTCTTGATGTGATGAGTTATTTTCTATTCTATTCTGGACATTTTTAGTATCATATTATGAAACACTGGACCTTAGTTAAATATTATAACTTAGCAGGCCTCCTTTGACACTGTTCTTACAAAGACAGGAGCACCACCTCATTACTGCCAAGTAGGGTTGGAACCCAGGTTCTCCACTGGTGAAATGAAGAAATGAAAGCTGTGAAGAGAAACAAGCACTATACTTTCTTGATGCACCTGCTATAGCTATGAATATTGATAATGAATCAGTATGAAGATATTGAGATCATTCTACATTATAAGGTCTTACAACTAAGCACTATGGGGTACAAAGAAGTAATTGACATAGCTCTTTCTCCTGAAGGTCTATTTAAATTATTAACAATGGGGCGCCTGGGTGGCTCAGTCCGTTGAGCGGCCGACTTTGGCTCAGGTCACGATCTCGCGGTCTGTGAGTTCGAGCCCCGCGTCGGGCTCTGTGCTGACAGCTCGGAGCCTGGAGCCTGTTTTGGATTCTGTGTCTCCCTCTCTCTGACCCTCCCCCGTTCATGCTCTGTCTCTCTCTGTCTCAAAAATAAATAAACATTAAAAAAAAATTTAATTATTAACAAAATTACCTACAATTCATATTTATAAAAAGGGAATTATTGGGGCGCCTGGGTGGCGCAGTCGGTTAAGCGTCCAACTTCAGCCAAGGTCACGATCTCGCGGTCCTGAGTTCGAGCCCCGCGTCGGGCTCTGGGCTGATGGCTCAGAGTCTGGAGCCTGTTTCCGATTCTGTGTCTCCCTCTCTCTCTGCCCCTCGCCCGTTCATGCTCTGTCTCTCTCTGTCCCAAAAATAAATAAACGTTGAAAAAAAAAATTTAAAAAAAAGGGAATTATTTCCAAATATTTTTAAGTTATCAGGGTAATTTAACCACTTTATGTGGCAAATAGAAAAAAATGTTTTGACTATAACAAAAATGTTTCTTTGGTTTATTTCATTTCAGTGTTTTTGTATTTTTAAAACGTTCTATGATCATAGAAATTCTGTATCCCACAATACATATTTTCTCTACTATTCAATAGCCTTTATAAATTACATTAAAAAAATTTTTTTAACGTTTATTTGTTTTTGAGAGAGAAAGAGCATGAGTAGGGGAGGGGCAGAGACACAGAATCTGAAGCAGGCTCCAGGCTCTGAGCTGTCAGCACAGGGCCCAATGCAGGGCTTGAACCCACAAACTGTGAGATCATAACCTTAGCCAAATTTGGACGCTTAACTGACTGAGCCACCCAGGCATCCCTATTAATTACATTCTTAATGGCTGCCTAATTGTCCATTGAGTGCATATGGCTTAATTTGTTTAATCATTTTCCTAGTGTGGATCACAAATTATTTCCCTTTTTAAATTTTGCAAATAGAACTTCAATGGACATGTCACATTACAGAGTCTTTCCTTAGGTTAGACTTTCTCAAGTGAGATTACTCAATCAGAGTATGAACCTTTTGATCACTCTTTACACATGACTTTAACATTCATTGGTAGATCTTCCCTGAAACAACCCTTACTGTGGCGTTGTAATGGCAGTTTTCTTTTTCCCTCATTTTTTCCACATTCACTAGTTGTAATTTTTCCATAAAGAAGAGTTTTCTCTTCTTCCTTTTTAAAAATTTATAGTCATTTATTCATATTAGTATAGGCTTATGGATAATTGTTCTCTTCTTTGGGTTATAATTCAATAATATGGTTATTTTGTTACTAAAATTGTTCAAAAATGGGGAGAATTGGCTTCTTAGTAATATTAAGTAATAGTAATATTATTAATATTCAGTAATTATATTAAGCAATATTAACTCCTTAAATCTATAAACAGCATACTTTCTTCATATATTTAGATCTTCTTTGATTTCTTTTATCAGTACTGATTAAAGAGCCATGCTAATGAAATATAGCATATAGATTCTGAATATATTTCCTTAGATTTATACCTATGGATATAATTTTTAGCTACTATTGTAAATTATATTTTTTATTTCAAATTCTAATTGCTTATATAGAAATGCAGTTTTGTTTTGTTTTTTCTTGACCTTGTTGTCTTGTAACCTTGTTAAAATCACCTGCTAATTCCAGGAGGGGTTTTTATGTGTTTTTTGTTTGTTTGTTTTAGTTTCTTTGAGATTTTCTATATAGAAAATCACACACAGACTCTTTAGTTTCTTTCATTTTAATATGTATTTCTTTTATTTCTTTTTATTGCCTTATTACACTGGCTAGGACTCCAGAGTTCAGTGTTGAGTTAGAGAAAAACCCTGGCCTTGTTGAAGTCCTACAGAGGAAGCATTCAATCTTACACTGTTAAGCATCAAGTTAGCCTTAGGATTCTTGTAGTTGACCTTTATCAGGTCCAAAACATTCCTTCCGCTCCTCATTTGCACTCTTCATTTCTTTGTGCAGATCCAAGTTTCAGTCTGCTATCATGTTCCTTCTGCCTGGAGAAGTTTTTTTTTTTTTAAGTTTATTTATTTGTTTGTTTTGAGAGAGAGAGAGAGAGAGAGAGAGAGTGTGTGTGTGTGTGTGTGCGTGCGTGTGTGTGTGAGGATGCCAAGGAGGAGCCAAGAGAGAGGGAGAGAGAATCCCAAGCAGGCTCAGCACTATCAGTGCAAAGACAGATGCGAGGCTCAATCACATGAACTGTGAGATAATGACCTGAGCCAAAATCAAGAGTGGGGCACTTAACTGACTGAGCCACCCAAGCACCCGCTGCCTGAAGAAATTTCAACATTTCCTATGTAGTGGGTCTGCTGAAAATTAATTCCCTCAATTTTTGTTAGGAAGGTTCTTATTTTTCCTTCATGTTTGAAAGATTCTTTTGCTGGATATATTTTCTCTTTCAGCTCTTTAAAAAAGTCTCTCTACTGTGTATGGTCTTGCATGGTTTCTGATAAGATTTTTGCTCTAATTCTTATCCTCATTTTTTTCCCTATAGTTTCTCTTTATCTATCTTCCTTCAAGATTTTCTCTTTGTCTTTGATTTTCAGTAGTTTCAGTGTGATATGCCTATATGTGAGCTTTTTTTCCTTTGAACCTTATGAATCTGTGGTTTAATATTATCATTCATTTAGGGAAATTCTTGGACTTCTTGCTTCATATATTCCTTCTGCCCTATTCTTTCTCCTCTCCTCCTAGGATTCTAATTATGGTTGTGTTAGATCATTTGATATTAGTCTTGGATGTTTGGGTTTCCTGTACCCCAGTAGATGTCTGTCTCTCTTCATATTTTGGGCCAGTAGTTTGTTCTGCAACCTCAGCTCTCAGATGTCCCCCCAAAAAGTTATGAATTTGATGTTAATTTGGCTTTTTCATTGTAAGAGAGGGAGTAATGCTCCTTTGAGTTCATTTACATCCCAGGGCAGAAGCTACAGTCAGAATGCAGTCTTGGAAAATGCTAATCTAGTCATAAGCCTTCATTTACAAGTGAGGATGCTGAGGTACAGAACGGGGAAGTAAGTTGTATAACTCAAATTCTCATCACAATGAGTCACTAACTTTTTACCTCTCAAAGCTGTGTTTAAATGCCCATTTCCCACTGGGGATGGAGCTGGGTTGGTTTCTCAGGTGATGCAATTGACAACCTGGAGTAGTCCATGGGGAAAGTGTTGTAGGGGCCAACATGAGGGCATATAGCCAGACAATAGGGTGCCTTTGGTAGATGCCCAGCAGTGAGACATTAGAGGCTAACAGAAAAGACAAGTAAACAACTACAGTAGCTTTCCAACTGTCCAGGGTGACTACAGGTATACCACATCATGTTACTCCGTGTCTTAAATTCTTTGTTGGTTTCCTTTTTGAACTCAGAATGAGATACAATTCTTCAACCCACCTACAAGTCCCCACAGTATCTGGCCTCTGCCTCCTTTTGCCCTTGCCTGTGAGGTCATAGAAACTGCCCCCTTTTACACTTTTCCCACCAGGCGTCCATGAAACTTCATCTGTCATAGCACAGCTCGAAGGGCAGCCCCTGTAAAACCATCCTCCCCCTGAAATCACTCATTTTCATGTGTGTGTATAGTTTCTGTTTATACCATTGGTAGCACATGGAACACAGTTCAGTCTTGCTAGTTGTCTAGGTGGCTGTTCCTTTGTTAGTTCACAACTGCTCTGATAGAAGGGACTTTGTTTTGTGTGTCTTTTATGTGAAATTGTTTCTGGCACATAATAGTTTCTAGTAAATGGCAACTTCTTAAGTAGCTCTGAATCCAGAATTTTGGCAAATGTATCTGTGCCATTCCAGAAAAAATCAGACAGAGCAGAAGATAACTACAGGGCCTTTGAAAATAGAAAGTGTTGGGCACCTGGGTGGCTCAGTTGTTTGAGTGTCTGACTTGGGCTCAGGTCATGATCTCATGGTTTGTGAGTTCAAGCTCCAGGTCTGGCTCACTGTTGTTGGGGAGCCCACTTCAGATCCTCTGTCCCCCCACTCTCTCTTCCCCTCCCCTGCTCATGCTCTCTCTGTCTCTCTCAAAAATAAATAAAATGTTTTTAAAAAGGGGGGAAATGGGGCGCCTGGGTGTCGCAGTCGGTTAAGTGTCCGACTTCAGCCAGGTCACGATCTCGCGGTCCGTGAGTTCGAGCCCCGCGTCAGGCTCTGGGCTGATGGCTCGGAGCCTGGAGCCTGTTTCCGATTCTGTGAATCCCTCTCTCTCTGCCCCTCCCCCGTTCATGCTCTGTCTCTCTCTGTCCCAAAAATAAATAAACATTGAAAAAAAAAAGGGGGGGGGGAATAGAAAGTGATATATGTGGAAATTCAGCCTGAGTGTATAGAATCAGGGATAATTAAGGGAAAAGGCAATTTGGAATTCTAGAATATTTGCTTTTTTTAAGATTTTATGTTTAAGTAATCTCTACACCCAATGTAGGGCTCAAACTCACAAGCCCGAGATCAAAACTCACACACTCCACTGACTGAGCCAGCCAGGTGCCCTGGGATTCTAGAATAATCTTAAGTCAACATAATAGTAATACTTCTAGGATTACATTGTAACTCCCATTAACTGCCTAAAAGGACTTTACAGGTAGAAGAATTCCTGTCATCTGTCTAACAAATGGGTAAGAAGTAAGTGCATTTAGGTACAGTGAGGTAGAAACTGCTTGAGTGAGTCCTTGGAGAGTGTAGAGAATACATCCTCCTTGTAATTCCATCAATGGGAATGATTGACCTAGAAACCCATGCTTTTCAGAGAGTGAAAAGATAAATATAATCGGCTCAGTGTCAAATGTCAGGGATGGGTGGGGCATGAGGTTAGGTAAGCAAGTAGATGTGCTGGAGGTGATACCATATAGCTTGCTCTGAAACTGAGGTGAGCAGGGAGTCTCTGGGGCTCCTCACACCTCCTCAACTTTTTCTGGTCCTGTCAGCCTCTCTCCACCCCCATGATGTAACCTCCACTGCCTTCTACTCATTAGCTCACCTGCCAGACATTGACTGGAAAAATTTGCCCACTGTATGCCATGACCTGAGCTGTGACTGAAGGGTCACCAGGTGCTCCTCCAGCAGCCACAGGACAGACTGAAGTGACACTCACCCTCCCTCTCACCTGAGGTCTCGTGAGAACGCCACTTTAAGTCCAATTATTTGAATAAGAGTTTCCTTTTGTAAAAAAACAAACAAAAACCCCACTTCTTTACTCAAATAGAATAGTAAAATATTTCATTTCTGCAACGAAATATATTCACAAATTGAAAAACTTAAACAGGAAGATATTCTGCCTCTGCTGGCACAGGTCTAATGCATACAATAAGTGGAACATGTGTATGTAAATCTGAATGTGCCTTTGAATATTATGTTTGGGGAAAATGACATATGAAAATAAAATGATAAGATATTCAGATATTTAGCCAGAGTTTAAAATAGCCATCCATCAACAATAGCCAAATTATGGAAGGAGCCTAAATGTCCATCAACTGATGAATGGATAAAGAAGATGTGGTTTACATATACAATGGAATACTACTTGGCAGTGAAAAAGAATGAAATCATGCCATTTGCAGCAATGTGGATAGAACTGGAAGGTATTATGCTGAGTGAAATAAGTCAGTCAGAGAAGGACAGTTGTCATATGTTTTCACTCATATGTGCATCTTGAGAAACTTGATAGAAGACTATGGGAGAAGGAAAGGGAGAAAAAAAATAGTTACAAACAGAGAGAGAGGGAGGCAAACCACAAGAGACTATTAAATACAGAGAACAAACTGAGGGTGGATGGGAGGGAGGAGAGGGGAAGGTGGGTGATGGGCATTGAGGAGGGCACTTGCTGGGTTGAGCACTGGGTGTTATATGTAAGCCAATTTCACAATAAAGTATGTTCATGAAAAATAATAAATAAGTAAAACAAAAAAATAAAATAGCCATCCATTGCAGTGGTGATCCTGTGTAATTCCATGTCCCTCAAATACTTACTTTGTGTTTACTCTGTACCAAGCCCTGTGCTAGATGCTACAGGAGATAACAGGTATGTGACATAATTTATGTCCTCAAGGTATTTGTGACCAAGCTAGCTGTGCAAAGAACTGATAGAATAGGGTGTTTATTTTCCACACTTGACATGGAAAAATCAAGATAACCTAGAGTGGTAGGAGAATATTTAGAATTTTTAGAGAGCTCTGATATCCTTCCTTCATCTTCCCCAAATCCAGTAGGGTAAGCACAATTGGCCACGTGGCAGTCATTGACAGAGATGTGGACTCAGGCAAGTGAGAAAAACAGGCCAGTAACCCAGACTCTTCACTGCACTGAAAAGACCATGACCTTTCTCTGGAAAACATCATAGTTCTGTGTAACACAGTGCTTGGGCTTCATGCTAGTGTTACTACACATGCCCACTGTTAGACAACCATGGAAAACTCTTATGTGGGCTAAAACCAAGGAGTCAGCAGGACTGTGTTCCCTTCTGAAGGCTCTAGGGGAGAATCCTTTACTTGCTGTCTCCAGCTTCTGAAGGCCACCCGCATTCCTTGGCTTGAGGCCCTCCCCTGAATCACTCTGCTTCTGCTCCCATTATCACACATCCTTCTCTGACTCTCTTGCCTCCATTTTTCCCTTAAAAGGATTCTTGTGATTACATCAGGTCCACCCAGATAATTCAGCATAATCTTCTCAAGATATTTAACATAACCATATCTTCAAAATCCCTTTTGCTGTAAAAGGTAACACTGACAGATTTCAGGGATTAGAACATGGGGATCTTTTGGGGGAGAGGGATATTATTCTATCTATCATACTCTAGAAAAAATGATAGGAAAAAGTCTTTGCGACCTTAGGTTGTAAAGAGTCTTTAAAATTCAACACACAAAAATCAATGAATTGGACTTCATCAAAATTAAAAGTTTTCACTCTGTAAATAAAGAATAACTGTTAATAAAATGAAAAGGCAAGGCACAGGCTGGAAGAAACTTTGTGACCTATCTCTATCTCAAGCAGAAGACTTATATCTGGGATCTATAAAGAAGTCTTACAACTCAGTAATAAGACTACAACCCAAGTTTTTTTAATGGGCAAAAAATTTGAACTGATATGAAACCAGAGAAGATGTATAGATGGAAAAACGTGTATGAAAAGATGCTCAACATCATATGTCATTAGGAAAATGCAAATTAAGAACACAATGACAAAAAAAAAAAAAGAACACAATGAGATACCACTTCAAACCCACTAGGATGGCTGAAATGAACAAAGCTGACTGTCCCAGATGTGGGTGGGGGTGTGGAGCACCTCGCCCCCATATATTGCCAGGGGAGTGTAAAAGGGAGTGGAAAGGAAAGCAGTTTGCTGTTTCTTAAGAAATTAAAAATGGAGCCCTTCCATATGATCCAGGCATTCCATTCCTCCATATTTACTCAAGAAAAATGCAAGCACACATCCATACAAAGACGTACAAAAATGTTCACTACAGCTTTACTTGGAAAGCCAAAAACTGGGAGCAACTCAATGTCCATCAGCAGATGGATGGATAAACCAACTGTGCCACCTCTATACAATGAAATGCCACTCATTATCAACACATGCAGCATAGTGACTCTCAAAATAATTGTGCTGAGTGGACAAAGCCAGACAAAAAATATATACTGTGTGATTCCATTTCCATGGAATTCTAGAAAATTCAAAGTAATCTATAGCAGCAGAAAACAGATAAAGATCACCGGGGGGTGGAGGAGAGTGGCCAGGGAGAGTTGAGAGGGGGATGATGAGAAGGAACAAAAAAGCATTAGGTCGCTTTTGGAAGCAAGAGAAAGGTTCGTTATCTTGCCTGTGGTCATGGCTTCCCGGATGAATGTGAAAACTTCAATTGTACACTTGCAATATGTACAGTTTATTTTATGTCAACTATACCTCAGTAAATTTGTAAAAAAATAAAGTAAAAAAAAAAAGTGAGCGAGAGAGGAAACCAGAGCCTTGGGTTTGGCAATGCAGAGGTCTTTAGGGGCCTCTGCCAGAGTGATTTCTGTGAGTGAGCAGACAGACAGGCCACGATGAGCAAAGTGATGGGAACTTTTCTGATTCTAGAATTATTGCAGATTGTATATTTCCCCAAATGCTCACTGCAACAAAAAGACATAAAACAAAGCATAACATTCCTTTAAATATATGCTGTTAAGCAAACCATTGCAGAGTTCACACAATAAAGGGAAATCCCTAGGGAAAAAAGGGGGAGGTCAAAAATAATAAAATATGGTGGTAAAAAGAAACCCAAACATACGAGTGGTCACAATAGATGCTCACTGGTTAAACTCTCCGGTTAAAAGTGACTGAAACATTGGGCTTCAAAACCCCAGCTCTATGTTGTTTATGAAAAATACACCTACGGGACATAAATTGAAATCTGAAATAAAAGAATGGGAAAGCATATATGAGGCAAATACCCAAAGGAAAGCTATTGTAGGTCTACTAACATTAGAGAAGATCACATTGAAAGTAAAAACCTTTATAAGGGATGAAGAAGGTTACTATGTAATAATAAAAAGAGCCACTCACTGGGAAGATGTACAATTATAAACTTTTTCATGCACCTACTAACATAGTGCTGAAATATGTAAATCAAAAGATGATAGAGTTAAAAAATAAATTGATAAATGTATCACTACAGTCAGTAATTTTAACGCACTTCTCTTAATAGCATATAAAAAACTGGTCATATTACTGAGGATTTAACAAGGATTTAACAATTCACAAACTTGAGCTAATGAGCACCTGTTAAACCCTGCATGAACCTGTTAGAGAATACACATTCTCTTCGAATATCCATGGAACATTTGTGAAATAAAGCCTTAATATGTATTGGGCCATAAAGCCACTTTCAACTAATTTCAAAGAATCAATATCATACAGACCACACTCTGTGATTATAAAATAATTAAACAGAAATCAGAAACAAAAAGATAACTAAAACATACATCTAAATAAATCATGGGTCAAAGAGCAAATCATAAAGGCAGCTAGAAAAAATAATACAGGAGGAAGTTCAAACATCTTACCCTAGTGTTTGAAGCTGCATATAGTTACAAAAACAAGACAATTAAGAGTGCCAAGGCTGTGACAAAAGAAAGAGAGCTTTTCTACTTAAAAGCATTAAAATTTGACCACCACTCACCCCCCCAAAAAAACTTCAAAAAGAATATTTTTGCCTCTAGCTTTAACCCGCAGGCCATCCTTTAGGATAACCCTGGAATTATATGGATCAGTGTTGAGAAATTATTTGAGGATTACTTACGAATCAAGTCAGAAGAAAATATTCTTTCTTCATAAGATTTAGAACCTAATATTCAACCAAATCAAATGATTTTTTTAAAAAACATACTCTCCATATTTCAGCATTTGTACACTTTAAGGAAAATTAAATCTGCTATTCCAGTGCTCTTCCAGAGACTATGCCAATCTTGTGATCTGGAAAAGTTATATTTTTTTCCCAAAGTCTTTTATTTTTGTTGAGACATAGTGAGATCTCTTGCCAAAATGACCTGGAACTCCAAGAACGGCTTGGCCCTCAGCAACACCCAGCCAGGGAGTCTGGTTTCTTGTTAGCAGCCCATCCCCTCCTGGCCCTGTTCTGGGAGGATATGCTGGGCAGAGGTGGGGACAGGAATGAGACCTCTGGTATTTTAGGGTACTCATTGTGCAGGTCTTCAGTCATTTGGAACTTGGGACTTTGAGATTCTCTGGGCCACTATGTGGCCCACTATGAGTATGTCAGGTGATGCATGTGAGTATGCCACTGTAAGTCTGTAAGGTGATGTCAGGCTATGACGGTGCCGAACGAACGGCCCACATGCTCCACAGTCAGAAGGTCAGTCCCAGCTTAATGACACGGTTGGCCAGATGAGGGAATGGAGGTGTTCCCAACGCAGCATTTACTGAGCAAGAGAACGCTGCAGGCCTGTAGCTGGCCTTCTCTCTTCACTTGTTCCCAAAACACGCCTCTGTGCTTGCCAAGGCATGTTCACATCCCCGTCTTACTTATCCTCCCCGGGCCATGGGAGGTGCCTGGCACCTGGCACGCCCCTACTGGGGACCCTGGGATCCCTAGCTTCTTAACCCTTCTCTCCCCTGGACCACACAGCAACCACAGGGTCCTCCTTTCCAAATGGTTTGATTTTTAATGTTTCCTCTCCTATTTCCCACTCCTTCCTACTGTGCAACAAATTTGAAACTATAGTATCGTGTTATTCCTGATATTCTGAATCTATCTTTTGCCTTAAAAGCCTCACACAGCACATGCTTTGGTGTTCACCTGTTTTTCTCTTCTCAGTTTTGGAGAATTAAAAGCAATTTTACTTTGGGAAATCTCTTAAGACAAGTCCTGAGAAACCATGGTTAGGGAGGGCTGGTTGAGTGAATGGCTTCTGTACAAAACTTGTGTGGAGGCACCTTAGCTACAAGTGGAGCCAAGTGTCTGCCCCACTCCTGGTCCAGGGAGTCTGGGGAATTTGGTAATTGAACGTTTGGTACAGCATTATCACCAAGTTCAAGGCACTATCTGTATAATACATGCTACAACCACAACCTACGGATGAAGCTCTAAAATACTATGCTGAAAGAAAGAAGCCAGACCCTGAAGAGTACATACGGCATATTCTGGTCATCTGAGAAACTCCAGAAAAGACAGATCTAGTCTGTGAAACAGAAAGTAGGTCACTGGGGCATGGGGGGAAGGGTGTGGGGAATGACTAGGAGGAGGGAGGGGGCTTTTTTGAGAAATAGAAATAGATTTTTATCATGGTGGTAGTTACATGGGTGTCTACATTTGTCAAAATGCATAAATCCATCCACTTCAAATGAATACATATAAATTTATAGCTCAAACAAGTTGATTAAGAAATGTATAATGACATGGGGGGCTGGGTGGCTCAGTCAGTTGGGTGTCCGACTTCAGCTCAGGTCATGATCTCGTGGTCCATGAGTTCGAGCCCCGCGTCAGGCTCTGTGCTGAACGCTCAGAACCTGGAGTCTGCTTCCAATTCTGTGTCTCCCTCTCTCCCTCTGGCCTTCCTCCGCCCACGCTCTGTCTCACTCTCTCTCTCAAAAATAAATAAACATTTTAAAAAAAGAAATGTATAACAACAAAAGGAAAATTTGCAAATATTTGCACAGTTCTCTTTTTTCCTTCCTGTTCTCAAAGCTGTTGGGCATTATAATGTCAAAAAAATATGTTTGAAATTCAATAATTCTTATATGTGTGTGTGTGTGTGTGTGTGTGTGTGTGTATATATATATATATATATATATATATATATATATATTTTTTTTTTTTTTTACTCCAGTAAACCTAACTCAGAAAATACTTCTAAATATAAGGCTCTTGACTTTAATCCAGCTGATTATGTAAGAACAAACAACACAAAGCAAACTTTTATTAATTTGTTATTTCCTGCTGAGAACATTAGATAGAGAGATGCTTTTTGTTGTGACTCACACGACGTATTTATACTTAAACTGCACGTGTTTATTTGGCCTATTCTGACTTTTAATAGCGTTACATTAACTAGCGCCACATTTTCTCCCTGCCGTTTGGGTTTGGCTTCATCACTTGTTTTCTGTGCTAATAAAAGGTAGCTATTCATATTCATATTTACCTATCTTTTCTGAGGGGCACATGGGGGACTAATGAGATGTTTCTGAACCTTCCTCCTTCTGACAAAGGCTGGTGCAGTGTAAACGTGTGCAAATATCCTGAGGCCTCATCTCTGACTCCTCTCCTCTTGCCCTTCCAGCCTCCAGAGCCAGGTGCACACCCACCCGGTGAAGACAAGATTGAAGATAAGCAGTTCCCCACTTCACCTGCAGAACCAGAGCGACAGGGATGGAGTCAAGAAACAGACCATGATGATTTTGAGACACTGTCCCACCAGAGCGAAAGTCAATCAGACACAAAAACCGACTCCTTTGAAAGTGCTTCCGACACAGAGTCCCTGCCTGGTGGCTTCACAGGGGGAACCTGCCTTCCTCTAAGTGGTACCTCTGTGGACAGAGAAGGACACTGGGGATGCCCTGACATCCTAGCAACCAGAGCTCCTCAGGAGCAGCATTCAACTAATGTCCCTGAGCTTGACTCAAAAGAGGAACTAGATTTGTCCCCTGGCTTCAAGGAAGAGTCTTATGAAACTGGGTTCCAAACCTTTGCTGCAGTTGCTGGAGAAGAGAAGACAGAACACTTCCAGGACAACAGTGTGGCCAGCCTGGAGCAAGAGTCTTTTCTGGCAGGGTATCCTCACCACACAGAGGGCTGCTCACAGGGCACCACAGGCAGCTACAGTCTCCAGCCAGCAAAGGCAACTGCACAAGTCCTCGGGGGGTTCTCTATTTCTTCTCTTCAGAAATCCAGGTCTGAGAGTTGTCTGGACATCCCAGTGGTCTGGCCCTTCCTTCTCTGGTGCTGTGAACTGGGCCAGAGCTGGCCACATATCCACAGCAGGGCCAGGGGACCAGGGCTACCTTTCAAAGGCCCTGAGCACAGCACAGGCCCTGTGGGAGCCAGAACAAAAAAGGCAAGTACTCTAGGCCCTAAAGAGTACACAGACTTGCTCTGCTTCCAGCCCTGCTCTGATGCCCCTTGCCAGCTTCCTTTAGGGACATCTTGCTTCCTACATGCCAAGCTTCACCACAGTGCCCCCGAAAATATTAATGACGAGGACAGAACATCCACAGAGCACTGCTGTCAGCACATGAGGACACTGACTAGGGCCCATTCCATAGCAGTGTTTCCCTTAAGATACCCTGAGAATCCTCCAGGGCAGAATTTTGTGAAATTTGTGACTCATTTGAAGGAAGGGACTGAAGCAGAACGAGACCCAAGAACACAAAACCCTCTCCACCCTGTCTTCACCCGACTGTCTCCTTTACTTCCTGCTTCCCAGAGGAGGGCCCCTTATTTGCAGGATCAGTATAAACCCAGTGCTCTTAGCTGGAAAAGGGCCTTTCAGGACACACCCTGTGAACATCTCTGGCTGGAAAACCAGTTGGGACAGGATTCTAGATCCTGTCCGGTCTCTTCATGCCTTACTGTGGACTCTGTGAGCCTTAGCACAGAGGAAGTGCCAGTGCCCACAGAGTGCAAGTCGGAACATGGCCCAGAAAACCTACAAGAGGAACCCCAAGGCACTGGCCCTGCACCAAATGATGCTGATGTGAGTGACAGACAAAAGCACCTTCAGGACATTTCTGTTGAGGCAGGAAACCAAACCAATAATTACGGATCAAAGTACATTCTCAGTGAGAAAAGAAAGCCACCTGTTAGGGCCAAGTTCCCACATCGTTCCAGCAATAGCGGGACACAGGTGTGGAACAGAGACTGGATGGGTTGCTGCAAAGTGAGTGATTGTTCAGATACTCCAGAGACCACCCTGAAATCAAGTGCAACAGGCACCTCAAAGGAACTGGAAGATGTGATGGTTCTAGACCCCCAAGGCACCAAAAGTGCCTTGCCGGAATTTTCAGAAACCAGAGCAGCCCCTGTGTCTCGTTGCAGTGGTGGGGATGAGTGCGCCCAGGGGCTGGCGGGTGGTGCCCGGCCCTCTCCTGAGGGCCTGAAGCTAGAGCCCAAGGTGGAAACATCTAGGGGCAGGTGCACACTCATCATTGTAGCTGTTGAGCAGAAAGGTCTGCAGGCCACCAGGAGGAAAACAGGTCCTCTTCCAGAAACACTGTCCGAATTTCTGGAGGAAAACCCAGGATCTCCCTGCGGTGCTGGGACGACCTCCTGGGAGTCTCCCACGGCTGGGAAACCACAAACTTGCGGCAGTGAGTGTGAGCTGCCGGAGGCCAGCAGACTGGCAAACGACGATGGGACTCTTCAGCAGGGGGCCCACGACGCAGAGCTTGCGATAGTTCTGGTCCCTGAAGCTGCCTCGGAAGAGAGGCCCCGGGACAAAGACACTTGTTCCCAGGAGCCTGCCCAGGCCCGGCTGAGCAGGGGTGAGGCTGCCGAAGAGAAACCGCCTGGGGCAAGGTGGATCCCCGGTTTTGGGACACACAGGGCACAGGCTGCTGGGCCTCCCGCTCCCGGGCCTGAAGATGCTCACGGGGCCCAGGGCCTTCACCCTGAGACGGGGAGCCGGGCCGGCGGGGCGGAGGCGGCGCAGACGGGTTCGGAAGCCCCAGCCTCTGCCTGCGCCCAAGCGCCCCCGCCGCCGCCGCCGCCGCCACCGCCACCGCCACCGCAGGGCCCGCCCCTCCGCCCCTGCAAGGCCTTGCAGGAGCCCGGGAAGCGCCGGACGGTTCCCAGAGTGACCTCCCTCAGGAAAGGCAGGTCCGCCTTCGACAGCCCAGGAGTGGAGCCCGGCGCGCAGGGACCCGGGCGTCTGCAGTCCACTCGCCCCGCTCCACCCGGTGCCTCCGCCCCGACCGCGGGTTCTTTGGGCCTTGAGGAACTGCGTGCAGATGGTCGGGGCCCTGCGGCCTGTTGGCCGCACCAAGTGGGCGCGGGCGCAACTCTGAAGACCATTCTCCGGGGCGCAGGTGGGGAAGCTGTAGGGCTAAGGAAAGGGGACCATGTGGCAACACCAGAGGACCTGGGCAGCAGGACACCGTCCTCAGAAAGGGCTGATGCCAAGAGACTCAAAACTCCAGAGAAAAGGCTCAGGGCAAGGCTGGCCTTAGCTCATAAGACCTTTGCAAATTTTTTTGAGTCAAAGGTTTTAGAAAAAGAGAACACTGATGAATGTTGTCCAGGTGCCCTGAAGGGCCGGAAGGAGAAGAGCAGGCCGCGCCAGAGTTCCTGGCGTGCATTTCTGAAAAACAAAGATGTAGAAGCCCCCAAAAGGCCCGCCGTAGTGAGTCTGGTTCCAGGACCAGAAATCTTGAATCTCCTCAGACCCTCTCCCCCAGGGACCAATAGTCACTGTCAGGAGCAGACAGAAGACAAGGAAAGCTGTGTGTTTGGAGATCACTGGCCACCCCCACATGCTCCCACACCTTTGTCATCCAGCAATTTGGTCTCTCCAGATAACAGGAGAAAAAGTGAACCAACCATCAAATGCACAAGCCCCCAGGAAAGTGGTAGGTACCTAACTTCAGATATCTTTCCTGAGAAGTCCTGGCTGATGTCACCCACCAGCCCTTGTGCCCAGCAGACTGGGATCAGCCACACCCTTCCATCCAGCTCTGCCTGTTGCTTGGCATATGGGAGCCAAGGCATGCCCAGCAAACCCATGAGTCCCAAGCCCCGAAACCCCAGGCCTGGTGCTCATCGGGCAGATTTCCACTACCCTGGCAGGAGCAGTGCTGTCTCCATGGTTTCGCTTGGAAGCTACATGGATGTGGATAACAGCTCAGAGGCTTCTGAAAGGCCCAGGACCCCCAACGCCCCAGCAAGCCTCCTACTTTCTCTGCAAACACTAGACCAGGATGGCCAGAAGGAAGAGAGCAGGAAAAGAGGCTGGCATCACCATGGCCTGAGCACAGCACCCTCACTCAGGGACCTTCCTGGGACTGAGGTGAGTTGCCTGTGATTCGCACCAACCTCTAAATGCAAGAAGCTACATGGTAAATGTTCCGAAGTGAGGGGAGAGGTGAAGCAAGAAAGCCAGTCTGCCTTCTGTGGGGAGGGCACCACTCACACTCCCAGATGGCCCAACCCTAATCAACACAGTGTGTGACCAATTTCTGGGAGTAAACTAAGTAAATAGTAATCTAACAAATAAGAACTGGCATTTCGCTATAATTTTGTGTTTCTGGTTTTTTGTTTTTGTTTTGTTTTTTTTTTTTCCTTGATAAATCCAGCTGTTTAAATTCCTTTTTCTTCCAACTACCTGTTGATAGTCTTTGCCCACCAGGTGTTCGATGCAGGCTTTTTTTGTGTCTGCCTTCATCCTTCCCCACTGTGAAATTTTTAAAAAAGAAATTTCCCTATGTTGTCTTCTAGTATTTTTAATATGTTTATTTTTAAAATTTAGCTATAATACAATTGAATATGTTTCAGATAGTTGGTGCTTCTGAATTTCCACAGGTGCTCAATAAATGTTAGTTCCTATCCCTCTTTGCCTTTCAAATCTTACCGGAGGAGAGGGAAGGCCTAGTGCGCTTGCATATCAGAACACGTAGGAAGACAAGAGAGTACACAGGAGTGGGAAGGGGAGAAGACTTTGAAGTCTGCTCTCTGGATGAGCAATCACGGAACTTGAAACTCAACGTGGATATATGAAAGCTCCCTCTTGTGGCTGCTTCTGGGAGAGCAGGCAGTGATGGTTGGAATAATTAACAAGGAATTCAGTCCGCATTCCCGTTTCTGCCTTCCACAGTGAGTGCATTTAAGGAGCAAGATTTTTTATTCCAATACCATAAGACAACCATTCTTAATATTTGTTAAATTTTCTTCCAGCTTCTTTTCTATAAATAAGTTTTATATATTTAACATGGTTGTGATAATGCAATCTAGAGGCCTTAGCTTTCTATGATTTTGCATCCTACAGTTTGTTTACTGAAAGCTCTTTTAAGGGAGAAATTCAGAAGTCATACAGAAAGACACAATGCACAAATGTATACATAATATATTGTCATAAAGCAAAAGCTGAGTAACCTTCACCCACCAAGAAACACATTACCAGCCCCCAGCCCTTCCTGCTCAGCATGTCCTTCTCTCCAGCCCTAACCACTGCCAACTTGTATGGTGTTCACTTCCTTGCCTTTTGTTATAATTTTACTACTTAACTTTACACCCCTGAACAACATAGTTTATTTTTGCCTGTTTTTGAACTTTATGTAAATAAAACCTTATGAATTCCTTTAAACCTATCCATTCTATTGTCTGCTTTCTTTAGCTCTAATTATGTTAAGACTCATCCTTAACGCTGTGTATCTAATGTTCTTTCATTGTCATTGTTATACAGAATTACTTTGAATTAGCACATGACCCTGTGTTTGTTAGCTACTTCAGGGCTTTCTCCAGTTTGGCGTATCATGATTAGGGCTTCTTGGATTGTTCATGCTCAGGTGCGTACTGCACAGGCACATGCATTTCTGCCTGGTGCATTATGAGGAGTGGGATAGCTGGCTCATTGGGCGGTGCAGATCATCAGCTTTATTAGATGCTGTCAAATATTTTTCCAAAGTGATTATGCCAATTTATACTCCTTCCTTTAAGAGTTTCTTTTGCTCCATATTCTCATCAGCGTTTGTTTGGTATTGTCAGTCTTGCTAATGTTAGCCATTCTGCTAGGTGGGTAGAAATATCTTGTTGAGGTCTTAACTTTGCATTTCCTTTATGTCTAAAGAGGCTGAGCATTGTTTATATGCTTTCTGACAATTTGGATATCCTGTTTGAGGACATGTCTGACCTAATCTCTTGCCCATTTGTCTTTGAGGTTGCCTTTTTCTTACTAATGGTGTATATTCTGGATATAAGCCCATTGTTGATTAAATGTGCCACAAATATAATTTCCCACTCCATGGCTTATCTTTTTCCTCAGTAATGGTATCTTTTGATGAATAGAAGTTCTTAATTTTAATCTTTTCAAGCATATCCATATTTTCTCTATCCCAAAGTCATGAATAGAATCCCCTAAATCACTTTTATGAAAAATTTCCTGGTCTTTTTTTTTTGTATATGTCTGTGAGATGCCTAAAATGGGCTTTTGTGTTCTGTTGGTCGGATTGTCCACCCTTGTGCCCATTCAGTGTCTCATCACCGTAGTAGCCGTATAGGAAGTGCTGCTGCCAGCTGATCAGATCCTCCCACCTGGTTCTTCTTCAGTATGATGAACACTTACTGAGTGCCAGCCACCTACCAAGCCATATTCTAGGTGCTATGGATACAATGTGGAAAAATATATAAAGATCTCTGTCCTCAAAAGAGGGGCAGGCATGATGGGAGTAAATAAATAATTGAGCAAATAAGATTATTTCATATATTGAAGAGACTGTAAAAAAATGAAAATGTAATTAAGATATTCACAAGGTTAATGGGATAGAGAGTTAGGGGCTGTGAGGCTGGGCCTCCCTTACCTTGCAGGTTTGGAGTCTAACAGTTGAGCCAAGACTTGGGTCATGAGGAACCAGAAAAGGGGGCCTTTCAGGCCAAGCCCAACATTTCAGTGATGTGGAAGATTTCCCTTGCCTACACACTGCCATATAATTTAGCCCTCTATAATGTCACCTCACACCTGAGAAACCACAGCATGTTTGTGTGTCTATATGATGGAAAACAGGAGGAGGCAGTCTTCAGGTGTGAAGGTGCCCTTTACTCATAGAGATTTCTTCCCCCCACCTTTTTTTTCCTGAGACAGCTTTTCTTTTTTTAACTTTTTATTTAAATTTTAGTTAGTTGGGGAGCCTGGGTGGCTCAGTTGGTTAAGCATGTGACTTCGGCTCAGATCTTATAGCTCTAGAGTTCAAGCCCCATGTTGGGCTCTGTGCTGACAGCTCAGAGCCTGCACCCTGCTTCGGATTCTGTCTCCCTCTCTCTCTACCCCTCCCCCATTCATGCACTGCCTCTCTCTCTCTCTCTCTCTCTCTCTCTCTCTCTCTCAAATATAAATTAATGTTAATTTTTTTAAATAAATTTTAGTTAACATACAGTGCAATATTGGTTTCAGGAGTAGAATTCAGTGATTCATCACTTACATACAACACCCACCGCTCATCTTAAGTGCCCTCCTTAGTACACATCATCCATCTAGCCCATCCCCCACCCACCTCCTATGGGAAGGAAGAAAAAAAGGGGGAGAGAGGGAGATTTGTTCCCTTTTTAATTCAGGTTTAGCGGCAAGGAATGTATGATTCTAGGGAAAGCAAGCTCAGCATCTTATCTATAATCTTATTTGTGTACACAAGGGTTTGCACCCCTGGCTAAGGGGGCTTAGGAAGAAGACCAAGACCAAGAGGCAGCAAGATGAGAAAGAACTGTGGATGTGTGAGAAAAATGGGGAAAAGCTAGAAGTTTTGAACACCTGTGCGTGTATGATTCCCACTCTGTTACCTCCTAACCCTGAACCTTGCTGTAAGACCTCTGTTTTTGTATCTGCAAGGGTTGCATTAGGGGATCTCTTAGGCCTCTGCTAGATATTCATAAATATCAACTTTATGAATGGATGGTGGATAGTTTTCCTGACCTTCCCTCCATAGTCTTCTCTGATTTTGATAGCAAGGATCCAAGATACTGCTTCTACTTAGATATTTTTAAATGGAGTCTGGGAGAGGGAACATTGTGAACATTTTCTAACCTTTCTGATGGGAATATAAAACAGTACAATTACTCTGGAAATAAAGGTTTGGCAATTTCTAATGAAACAAAACCTGGGTTTACCATACAACCCCACAATTTCCCCCTTGTACATTTATCTCAGGGAAACAAAACTTAGTTTACACATGAACCTACAAATAAATGTTCACAGCAGCTTTATAGCCCCCAAACTGGAAACAACCTAGATGTTTTTCTGTAGGTAAATGGTTAGTTAACACATGGTTTGGTTTTTTTAATGTTTATTTATTTTTGAGAGGGAGAGAGAGAGAGAGAGAGAGAAGACAGAACATGAGTGGGGGAGGCAGAGAGAGAGGGAGACACAGAATCCTGAGCTGGCTCCAGGCTCTCAGCTGTCAGCACAGAGCCATGGTTAACAAACTGTGGTACATCCCTAAAATATGAACACATGTAGCAACTTTGACACATGTAACAGCTTTGATGGATTTCAAGGGAATTATACTGAGCGAAAAGAAAAGCCAATAACAAAAGGTTATGGACTACAGGAGTCCATTTATACAACATTCTTACAATGAAAAATGTATAGAGATGAAGAACACATTAGTTGTTGCCAGAGGTTGGGGGGAGAGTGGTGGGTGAGATTATAAAAAGCAGCAAAAGGATCCTGAAGTGCTGACTCTGTTCCATATCTTGGCTGTGGTGGTAGGTGCCTGAACCTATGTAAGTGATAAAACTGCACAGAACTACATATACACACACATGCACACACACATGCATCCCACACACAGAAATAACTACAAGGAAAACTAGGTAATCTGAGTAAGATCTGTGGCTCGTGTCAATATCCTGGTTGAATATTGTAATATTCTATAAGATGTTACCATTATGAGAATCTGAGTACAAAGTACAGGGGATCTCTCTACTTCTTATGTCTGCATGTATCTACAATTATATCAAAATTAAAAGTTTAATTAGAGAAAAGCACATTTATGTCATTAGTTTAATGGCCGCATGCTATTCAACTGTATATACTCATTACAATTCTTAATCAATTCTCTGTTGATTTAAACATTTAGGTAGTTTACCACTTTTTAACCCATAAATAACGCTACATTGAACATCTTTGCAGATAAGTTACTCAGAATGTATTATTCTCTCTTTTTTATCCCATTTTTTAAAATTATCAAAATTATGCATGCACATGGTTATAAAATCACAAAGTACTTAGATAATGCTTCTCAAACATTAAAGTGCATGTAAATCACCAGGGCTCCATTGGAGCGCAGGTGCTGATTCAGGTGTTTGGGTGAGCCCTGAGGTTTCCATTCTGACAAGTGTCCAGGTGCTGTGGCAACTGGTCCTCCCCCTCACTGGAGGTAGTGAAAGGTCAGAAGACTTCTTTGAAAATGACAGCCACCTGGCCCATCCTTCCCCTGCCCAGAGAAAACCAAGTTAGGTTTTAATGGTAATTTCAAACTGCCATGTTGATTTATTATTTTAAAATATTATCTATTGACTTCCAGTTATGATAGTCATGAAGATTCCGCATCTTGCATTCCATCCCCCCTCCATTCTCATCTTCCTATACCTTCTTTCCCAACATACATTTAAGTCCATAACAAGTGATTATATCATTATGGATATGAAGATATTCTTCAATGTAAAGCGAAGCAGTGGACTACAGTGACATTTCTTATGTGTTTTTTTCTATAGTGAATAATTATTGCATTTTTCATATGTGTGGTTTTCTATAAATCTATCCTTAAATTTAACTATGAGATCACTTATAAACTATTTTCTAAATATTCCAACACATCAGCATTCTATCAAGTCTCTACTTTCTCCTCGAGACCTTCCTTCCAGAACTTTCTGACCTCCTGCCGTAAGTTGGACTAGTTGTTCCCAAGATACAGCTTTTTCCTCTGGTTTCCTGTTTCTTGGATCCTGAGGCCTCCTTTAGTCCTTTATTGTGTTCAAGAACATCCCTCATTAGCCTCCTAAGAATTTTAGGGTTCTCTCTTTTATCCCTAGTGTAATGAAATTTCTTAGCAATTGTTCTGGATGTGAGTTTCTTTTTATTCATTGTGCTAAACATTCAGTGTACCCTTTAAACCTGGAGACTCTTAACCTTCAGTACTGGGAAAATATATATAAGATTTATTTGATAATTTTGTTCTCTCCTTTTCACCCTGGGACTCCTGTTAGAGGTTGCAACTCCTTTACAAGGCTTTAATATTCTTAACATTTCTGTGAATGGTATCTCTACATCTTTGTTTTATTTTGGGGGGGTAGAGGAGAGATTTTCTCAGATATATTTCCAACCCTCCTATTGAATATTTTCATTGTCCTCTAAATTTTATTTTGTAATAAAAGTGACTTTTTTTCTGGTTGTATGAATAATACATGCTCATTATAAAGAACTCCAACAATATATTAAAATAGAACATAAAAATTCTCTGTAATCCTCCCACTTTGTTGTAATCAGCCCAATATTTTGGTGACCATCATTTTATTCTTCAATTTATGCAAACACACTCAAAGTCACATACACAATTTGTTACAAAACAGGGTATCACTCTTGCTGTTGTGGTTTTTTTCGAGAGAGAGAGGGCGCAAGGGAGCAAGAGAGAGAGGGTGGGTGGGGGAAAGTGTGGCTTACCTGGGGTTCATGTTCACTTGAAGTGGGGCACAAGTTCACCAGAAGAGGTTCACGAGCTCACCAGAAGCAGGGCTTGAGCTCACCAGATATGGGGACTTGAACTCATGAACTGTGAGAGCATGACCTGAGCCAAAGTCAGATGCTGAATGACTGAGCCACCCAGGCACCCACACTCTTGCTGTTCTTAATCATAGAGATGTTACCACTGTCCTTCTAACCTCCTCAGCATCACCTCATTGTGGTCCCCCATTAGCCCATGCCTCCAACCTAGTGACTGACATTCTATATTTTCTCCATACTCTTTTTTTTAATGTTTATTTTATTTTTGAGAGAGAGAGAGTATGAGTGGACAAGGGGCAGAGAGAGAGGTGGACAGAGGGTCCTGAAGTGGGCTGTGCACTGACAGCTTTGGTGCTGACAGCAGCGAGCCTGACGCAGGGCTTGAACTCACAAACCGGAAGATCCTGACCTGAGCTGAAGTCAGACACTCAACCTACTGAGCCACCCAGGTGCCCTTATTTCTCCATACTCTTATAATCATATACATACTTGTACATGTGCATTCACACCTATATAAACACCCTTTCCTGTATCTTAGCCTTAACAACATTCATGGAAATGTTCCCAAGTTACTTGTAATTATAAGTAATGGGGCTGCATAATATTCCATGCTGTAAGGGTCTCAAAATTTGCTCCTCATTTCACCCATAGATAGCTACACACTTTTCCAGTTTCATTTAGTAAACACCATTTTATATATATAACTTTATAGATTAGTACATTTTAGTGGATAGAGTCTTGAGTGGAATTGCCAAAGATTATAAGCATTTTTACACTTTAATTGATTCCAGATTGTCTTCCAAAAAGGCTACAATATTTCATATTTCCAGTAGCATTTTACACCGCCCCACATCTCCATCAGTAATAAATACTATAATCTTATAGTTTTTGTTTTGGTTTGGTATTGTTGCTATTGTTTTAAAACTTAATTTAATTGTTTTAATTTTTGTTAGCACATATTTACTTAACTAGATTTGCTTTTTCTTTTTCCCTCTTGCTCTTTTTTAACCTTTTTATTTTAAAATAATTATAGATTCACGGGAAATTGAGAAATAATACAGAGAGATCCAGGGTACCCTTCATCTAGTTCCCCAAATGTAACACTGTATGTAACTGTAGAATAATATCAAAGCCAGCAACTGACATTGGTAGGATGCTTGAGTGACTCTGTCATCTTATCACACGTGTGGTTTATGTGACTACCACCATGAGCAAGATAGAGACTGTTCCATTACCCTGGTGCTACATTCCTCTACAGTCACATCCTTCCTCCCCCTTCCCTGACTACTTGCAACCATGAATCTGACCTCCAGCTCTACGATTTTGCCATTTCAAAAATGTTACCTTTAGAGATTGGCCTCTTTCACTCAGCATAAATCCGTTGATTTTTTTTAAGCTGTTGTGTATATCCATAGTTCATACCTTTTTATTGCTGAATACTATTCTATGGTGTGGCTTTACCATATCTTCCTTAACCAATTACCTGTGGAAGGACATTTGTGCTGTTTCCAGTTTGGGGCTATTGCAAGTAAAGTTCCTATAAACATTCAAGAACAGGTTCTTGAGTGGACAAAAGTTTTCATTCCTCTGGGATAAATCCCCATCAGTGTGGTTGTTGAGTTGTATGGCAGGTATATTTTTAGTTTTTTAAGAAAGTGCCAAATTCTTCCAGAGTGGCTATACCATTTTTACATTTCCACCATCAATGTATGAGAGATCCAATTTTCTGCATCCTCACCAACGTTTGAAATTTTAGATGTTTTTCATTTTATGTGTGCTAGTAAGCATGTGGTAATAGCTCATTGTGATTATGATTTACATTTCCCTAAGGGCTAGTGATGTTGAACATCTTTCATGTGCTTATTTGCTATCTTAGCTCAGGCTGCTGTTAAAAAAAATACCACAAACTGGATAGCCTAAAATTTATTTATTTCTCACAGTTCTGGACACTGGGAAATCCAGAATCAGGTACTGGCAGATTTGGTGTCTGGTGAGTGTCCACTTCATAGATGACCTTCTGCTCACTGTAATGTCACAGGCAAAAAGGAACAGGGTGCTTTCTGGGGCCTCTCTTACAAGGGCACTAATCCCATTCAAGAGGGTCTGCCCTCAAGGACTAATCACTTCCAAAGGCCCCACCTCCCTATACCATCACGCTGAGGGTTAGGATTTCAACATGTGAATTTTGGGAGGACAGACGTTCAGTCTGTAGCACTTGCCATGTATATATCTTCTTCAGTGAAATGTCCTTCATGTGTTCCTCATTCTCTAACCGAATTGTTACTTTTTACAGTGGAATATTGAGAGTTCTTTTTTAAAAATGAGATAGACTTGACATAACATTGCATAAGCTTAACGTGTATAATGTGTTGATTTGATGGAGTTATATATTGCAATATGGTTACCAGCCCTAGCTAACATCTCTATCCTGTCACATAATTTTCATTTCTTTTTGTGATGAGAAAATTTAAGATCTTGTCTCTCAGCAACTTTGAAGTTTATAATACAGTAACCACTGTGCTGTGCATTAGATCTCCAAGATTATTCATCTACCAGGTACAAGTTTGTACCCTGTAACAACATCACCCAATTCTCCTACTCTCCAGCCCCGGGTAACCACTGTTCTGATGGTTACTGGAACATTAAAGTGATCCTTGGGAATGTTATTTTCCTTTAATTTTTCACATTCTGTGAAGTTGTACATTGCTGTCTTCAAATTGACTTACTGCCTTCAGGACAGAAATACCTGCTATTAGCTCTGCTGGTGATTCTGAGGCTTTCTCAGACCTGGTATTAACCTGTTTCATTCTTCTTATCCCCTCTTCTGGTTTCTTAAGTTTATATGCCTTCTACATCCTGCAAAGCACCAGCCCAGGTGTGACAGTCTCCCTTTTGTTTTCCAGAAGGTGTTGCCAAAACTCAAGCTTGGGTTCTGTCCCTTGCCTACAGACTGAACTGGTTTTCTACATGTGCTCAGTAGCCACTTTTTCCACCCTTTTTATTTCAGCCTACCTATATCATTACCTCTGAAATGAGTTTCGTACAGCGCACATATACTTGGTTATATCATCTACTTTGCCCTTCTCCACTTGTAATTGGTCTTTTAACCATATACTATTGACCATTTATGTTTAAAATTTTTATTTTTTGTCTTCTGTTTATTGTTTCTATGTTCTTTTTCCCTCAGTCCTATGGGTTTCTTGAGTATTTTTGAGAATTCCATTTTTATGTATGTCTAGCATATTTTAATCTCTTTTTATAATTTTTTTTGGTGGTTGGCTAGGTGTTACATTGTATATATACAATTTTAAATATGACTGGTGTGCACATTTTGCAGTTCAAGTAAAGCAGAAACCTTAACTACCTTTACCCTCTTCTGTTTATAATATAATTATCTTAAATATTTTCTCTAAATATACTGTGAACCACCTCAGGTAATGTTATAACTTTTGCTCCAGATATCAAAACATAATTTGGAAATCTCAAGATGAGAAGGAATGTCTGTTATATTTACCTATGATTTTACTCTTTACATAGTTGTTTTTCTTTCCTGATGTTTGTTGCAAGATTCTGACTTTTACCATCTGTTTCAATGCTTTCTTTAGACATTTTTTAATTGAAATATAGTTGACATACAGTATTAGTTTAAAGCAGACAACAGAGTGACTTGACAATTATATACATTATGAAATTGTCACAACAACAAGTGCAGTTCCCATCTGTCACCATACAAAGTTATTAGAACATTATTGATGTCCCCTACACTGTACTTTTTATCCCCAGGGTCTATTTATTTTGTAACTAGAAGTTTGTACCTCTTAACCCTCTTCACCTGTTTGCCCCATCCTCCCATACTCTCTTCTCTGGTAATCACCAGTTCTATGTATTTCTGAGTCTATTTTTAGTGTTTTGTTTGTTCATTTGTTTTTTTAACTCCACAAATACATAAGTTATATCATGTGGCATTTGTCTTTGTCTAACTTTAACTTAGTTACTATAACACCCTCTAGGTCCATCCATGTTGTCATAAATGGCAAGATTTCATTCTTTTTTAAGGTTGGGTAATATTCTATCGTGTATATACACCACATCTTCTTTATCATTCACCTATGGATGATACTTGGGCTGCTTTTGTATCTTGGCTATTGTAAATAACACCACAGTAAACAGGGGTGCATATTTATTTTCAAATTAGTGTTTTCATTTTCTTCAGTTAAATACTCAGAAGTGAAATTACTGAATCATATGCTATTTATATTTTTAATTTTTTGAGGAAAAAATTTCCATGTGACTGCACTAATTTATGTTTCCACTAACACTGTGCAAGGGTTCCCTTTACTCCACATCTTTTTTTAAGAAAATTTTTTTGCTTTTTAAAAATTTTTTATTTATTTCTTTTTCATTTCTCTGAACATGAGCTTTATTTTTTTTTTAATTTACATCCAAGTTAGTTAGCATATAGTGCAACAAAGATTTCAGGAGTAGGTTCCAGTGATTCATCCCCTATGTATAACTCCGGTGATCATCCCAATAAGTGTCCTTTTCATGCCTTTTTCCTATTTAGCCCATTCTCCCTCCAATAGCCCCTCCAACAACCCTCTGTTTGTTCTCTATATTTAAGAGTCCCTTATGTTTTGTCCCCCTCCCTGTTTTTATATTATGTTTGCTTCCCTTCCCTTATGTTCATCTGTTTTGTATCTTAAATTCCTCATATGAGTGAAGTCACATGATTTTGTCTTTCTCTAATTTCACTTAGCATAATGCCCTCTAGTTCCATTCTTGTAGTTGCAAATGGCAAGATTTCATTCTTTTTGATTGCCAAGTTACTATATGTGGGGGGGGGGGGGAGGGCGGGGGAGGGGGTTGTATACCACATCTTCTTTAGACAGTTGGGCTCTTTCCATACTATGGTTATTATTGATAGTGCTGCTATAAACATTGGGTTGCATATGCCCCTTCAAAACAGCACACCTATATCCCTTGTATAATACCTACTAGTGCAATTACTGGGTCATAGGGTAGTTCTATTTTTAACTTTTTGAGGAACCTCCATACTGTTTTCCAGAGTGACTGCACCAGTTTGCATTCCCACCAGCAGTGCAAAAGAGATCCTCTTTCTTTGCATCCTCGCCAACATCCGTTGTTGCCTGAGTTATTAAATTTAGCCATTCTGACTGGTGTGAGGTGGTATCTCATTGTGGTTTAAATTCGTATTTCTCTGATAATGAGTGATGTTGAGCATTTTCCTCATATGTCTGTTAGCCATCTGGATGTCTTCTTTGGAGAAGTGTCTAATCACGTCTTTTGCCCATTTCTTCACTGGATTATTTGTTTTTTGGGTGTTGAGTTTGGTAAATTCTTTGTAGATTTTGGATACTAGTCCTTTATCTGATATGTCATTTGCAAATATCTTCTCCCATTCTGTCAGTTTCCTTTTAGTTTTGCTGATGGTTTCCTTCGCTGTGCAGAAGCTATTTATTTTGATGAGATCCCAATAGTTCGTTTTGCTTTTGTTTTCCTTGCCTCCAGAGATGTGTTGAGTAAGAAGTTGCTGTGGCCAAGATCAAAGAGGTTTTGCCTGCTTTCTCCTAGAGGAGAAAGGCTTCCTGTCTTACATTTAGGTCTTTCATCCATTTTGAGTTTATTTTTGTGTATGGTATAAGAAAGTGATCCAGGTTCATTTTTCTGCATGTCACTGTTCAGTTTCCCAGCACCATTTGCTGAAGAGACTGTCTTTATTTCATTGGATATTCTTTCCTGTTTTGTCAGAGATGAGTTGGCCATACATTTGTGGGTCCATTTCTGAGTTCTCTATTCTGTTCCATTGATCTGAGTGTCTGTGCTTGTGCCAGTACCATACTGTCTTGATGATTACAGCTTTGTAATACATCTTGAAGTCCGGGAGTGTGATGCCTCCAGGTTCGGTTTTCTTTTTCAAGATTGCTTTGGCATTTGGAGTCTTTTCTGGTTCCATACAAATTTTAGGATTGTTCTAGCTCTGTGAAGAATGCTGGTGTTATTTTGATAGGGATTGCACTGAATATGTAGATTCCTTTGGATAGTATCAACAGTTTAACAATAATTGTTCTTCCTATCCAGGACCATGGAATCTTTTTCCATTTATTTGTGTCTTCTTCAATTTCTTTCATAAGCTTTGTATAGTTTTCAGTGTATAGATTTTTCATTTCTTTTGTTAGGTTTATTCCTAGGTATTTTATGGGTTTTGGTGCAATAGTAAATGGGATCGGTTCCTTGATTTCTCTGTTTCTTCATTATTGGTGTATAGGAATGCAACCGATTTCTGTGCATTGATTTTATATCCTGCGACTTTGCTGAATTCATGAATCAGTTCTAGCACTTTTTGGTAGAATCTTTTGCATTTTCCATATAGAGTATCATGTCATCTGTGAAGAGTGAAAGTTTGACCTCCTTCTGGCTGACTTGATGCCTTTTACTCCTTTGTGTTGTCTGACTGCTGAGACTAAGACTTCCAATGCTGTGTTGAATAACAGTGGCGAGAGTGGACATCCCTGTCTTGTTCCTGACCTTAGGGGGAAAGCTCACCCATTGAGGATGATATTAGCAGCAAGTCTTTCATTTATGGCTTTTATGATCTTGACTTATGATCCTTCTATCCCTACTTTCTTGACCCTTGAAGAAAGGATGCTGTGTTTTGTCAAATGCTTTCTCTGCATATGTTGAGAGGATCATGTTTTTGTCCTTTCTTTTATTGATGTAATGTATCACATTGATTGTTTTGTGGATATTGAACCAGCCCTGCATACTAGATATAAATCCTGCTTGGTCATGGTGAATAATTCTTTTACTGTATTGTTGGATCCAGTTGGCTAGTATCTTGTTGAGGATTTTTGCATCCATGTTGATAAGGGAAATTGGTCTGTAGTTCTCCTTTTTAGGGGGTCTTTGTCTGGTTTAGGAATCAAGGTAATGCTGGCTTCATAGAATGAATTTGGAAATTTTTCTTCCATTTCAATTTTTTGGAACAGCTTCAAAAGTATAGGTGTTAACTCTTCTTTAAATGTTTGGTAGAACTCCCCTGGAAAGCCATCCAGCCCTGGACTCTTGTTTTATGGGAGATTTTTGATTACTAACTTGATTTCTTTACTGGTTATGGGTCCATTCAGTTTTTCTATTTCTTCTTATTTCAGCTTTGGTAGTTTATATGTTTCTAGAAATTATCCATTTCTTCCAGATTGTGTATTTTATTGGTGTATAATTGCTCATAATATTCTTTTATTATTTGTATTTCTGCTGTGTTGGTTGTGATCTCTCCTCTTCCATTCTTGATTTTATTTATTTATTTGGGTCCTTTCCTTTTTTTTTTTTTTTTTTGATCAAACTGGCTACTGGGTTATCAATTTTCTTAATTCTTTCAAAGAACCAGCTTCTGGTTTCATTGATCAGTTCTACTGTGGGTTTTTTTTGTTTTTTTTTTTTTTTGGTTTTGATAGCATTGATTTCTGCTCTAAAATTTATTATTTCCTGTCTTATGCTGGTTTGGGGTTTTATTTGCTGTTCTTTTTTTAGCTCTTTAAGGTGTAAGGTTAGGTTGTCTATTTGAAACCTTTTTTTCTTCTTTAGGAAGGCCTGGATTGTTATATACTTCCCTCTTATGACTGCCTTTGCTGCACCCCAGAGGTATTGGGTTGTGGTATTATCATTTTCATTGGCTTCCAAGTACTTTTTAATTTCCTCTTTAACTTCTTGGTTAGCCCATTCATTCCTTAGTAGGATGTTCTTTAGACTCCAAGTATTTGTTATCTTTCCAAATTTTTCCTTGTGGTTGATTTCGAGTTTCATAGCATTGTGGTCTGAAAATATGCACAGTATGATCTCAATCTTTTTACACTTGTCAAAGGCTGATTATGTCCCAGTATATGATCTATTTTGGAGAATGTTCCATGTGCACTCGAGAAGAATGTGTATTCTGCTGCTTTAGGATGAAATGTTCTGTATATATTTGTTAAGTCCATCCAGTCCAGTGTGTCATTCAAAGCCATTGTTTCCTTGTTGATTTTGTTTCGATGATCTGTCCATTGCTGTGAGTGGGGTGTTGAAGTCCCCTACTATTATGATATTATTATCAATGAGTTTCTTTATGTTTGTAAATAACTGATTTATATATTTGGGTTCCCCACATTTAGAGCATAAATGTTTACAATTGTTAGATCTTCTTGGTGGATGGACCCCTTAATTATGATATAATGCCCTTCCTCATCTCTTGTTTCAGTCTTTATTTTAAAATCTAGATTTTCTGATGTAAGTATGGCTATTCTGGCTTTCTTTTGGTGACCATTAGCATGATAGATGGTTCACCATCCCATTACTTTGAATCTGAAGGTGTCTTTAGGTCTAAAATGGGTCTCTTGTAAACAGCATATAGATGGATTTTGTTTTCTTATCCATTCTGTTACCCTATGTCTTTTTATTGGAGCATTTAGTCCACTGACATTTAGAGTGAGTACTGAAAAATATGAATTTATTGCCATTATGTTGCCTATAGAGTTGGAGTTTCTGGTAGTGTTCTCTGGTCCCTTCTAGTCTTTGTTGCTTTTGGTCTTTTGGGTTTGTTTGTTTGTTTGTTTGTTTTTTCATCTTTTTTCCCATCAGAGAGTCCCCCTTAAAATTTCATGGAGCGCTGAGTTAGTGGTCACAGATCATTTAGTTTTTGTTTTTCTGGGAAACTGTTTATGTCTCCTTCTAGTTTGAATGACAGCCTTGTTGAATAAAGAATTCTTGGCTGCATATATTTCCGATTCAGCACATTGAATATATCCTGCCACTCCTTTCTGGCCTGCCAGGTTTCTGTGGATAGGTCTGCTGCGAACTTGATCTGCCTTCCCTTGTAGGTTAAGGTCATTTTTTTTTCCCTTGCGGCTTTCATGATTCTTTCCTTGCCTGAGTATTTTATGAATTTGACTATGATATGCTTTGTTGATGGTCAGTTTTTGTTGACTCTAAAGGGAGTTCTCTGGGCTTCCTGGATTTTGACGTCTTTGTCTTTCCCCAGGTTAAGAAAGTTTTCCACTATGATTTGCTCACATAACCCTTCTATCCCTTTTTCTCTCTCTTCATCTTCTGGGACCCCTATGATTTTGATTGTATTCATTTTTAATGAGTCTCTAATTCTTATATTCTTATTCTTATATTGTGTTCTCTAATTCTTATATTGTGCTCTTTTGCCTTAGTCTCCCTTTTTTTCTGCCTCATTATTCTCCATAAGTTTGTCCTCTATATCACTGATTCACTGCTCTGCTTCATCCATACTTTCATCCTTGCTACTGTGGCATACATTCGAGATTGCAGCTTAGTTATAGCATTTTTTTTTATTTCATCCTGACTAGCTTTTACTTCTTTTATCCCTACAGAAAGGGATTCCAATCTATTTTCAACCCCAGCTAGTATTCTTATTGTTATGATTCTAAATTCTGGTTCAGACATCTTGCTTGTATCTGTGTTGATTAAGTCCTTGGCTGTCATTTCTTCCTGTTCTTTCTTTTGGGGTGAATTCCTTCATTTTGTCATTTTGGAGGAAGAAAAAGAATAAATAAAATTTTTTTAATTTAAAACAGCACAAAATAATCAAATAAAGGATGATAGATCCTAGGTGTGTTTTGGTCTGGTTGTTGAAAGAAGCTTGCTAGAATATAGAAAAAACAGGAAAGAAAAGAAAAGGAAAGGAAAAAAAGGAAAACATTTGAAAATTTGGAAAAATAAATATAAAATAGAATAAAATGAGATGATTAAATTAAAATAGAATTTAAAAAATTAACAAAAAGGTGAAAATATAGTAGAAAAAGATTAAAGAAAAATCTTTCTTATATAAAAACAGAAAATAAAAATAATTTTTTCTCTTTATTCAAGAATAAGAAAAGAAAAAGGAAAAAAATTGAATAGATGAACCAGAGAACAGAATGAAATATGATTGAAATTACATCCAGTTTCCCCTAGAAGTCAAACTATGAAGCACTTTATAATCCATAAACTAAGCAGACATAAACTGAGAGGATGTTTCGTCCAGTTCAAAGGGGCTTAGTGTAACAGCTCCATTCTCCACTAGATGGCGCTGTTTAGCTTACTGGGGTGGATTGTTGCAGCTCATGTAGTTGTGTATGCGCAAGTGCCAGAGGGGTGAAAATGGTGTCCCCAGCTACCCAGTCTCTAGTACCAGAACTCTGTTCTCCCCGATCAGCAATCGCACACCAGTCTTTTGTCTCCAGCTTCCTTCTTCTCACTTCTACACTGTCCATGACCAAGCCATCAGACTGCCAGGCAGCACCTCCCTCCTGAGTTTTATCTCAGATGGGACTGTGTTTCCCAACCCCTCTCTTCTGAGGTACTGTGGCTCTGACCCATTCTGCCCCTCTACAGGAAGGTCTCACCGAGCAATGGTTGGGTGCTGGCCTCACCCAGGAACGTTTGTGGGACCACCCTACTGCTGATGTCCAGAGACTGTGGCTGGGTGCCAGCCTGCCCCAGAAAAAGTTCACGCAACCGTGTAGCAGCAGTGTTTTAGGGACTATGGCAAGTCAAAACACACATCTGGTGCCAGGCTTCACCCCTCAACATCCTTGTTTCAACACCAGCAAATGCGGCTGATCTCTGGGGTCCACTGGGACCCTTGCCTTTGGCAAGGCTGCACAGACACTACCTAATATCCTCCCAGCAGAGGAACTGCATCTCCCCATGTGGCCAGAGAACCCCTCAGACCTCACTCTCTGCTCCTGGGGATTCGCCCTTCCCACCGGAGCACCATCAGATATGGAGCTGCAGAGTTTCAGACTGTGCACTCCCCCTGTTTATAGTGTCTTAATGGTATTGAAACCCTCTCCTTTCTCCTTTCTCCCTTTTTTGTTTAGTGCCTGTGGCTATTGTCACTTTTCTGCTTTCTCTCCAGCTGCTTTTGGGGGAGGGGAGTATGCTTTTCCCATACTCTCCCCCACCACCCCATCTCCTTCTTCTCTCAGCAAGCAAAAACAGGTCCTTGCCCTCTACGACTTCTCTCTCCCCCAGTTCACCTCTCTGCACTGTGTACCTGCCAAGTTCTGTGGTTCAGATTGTGCAGATTGTTGTGTTAATCCTCAGATCAATTTTCTAGGTGTGCAGGATGGTTTAGTGTTAATCTGACTATATTTCAGGGATGAGAGATGCAAAAAAAACTTTCATGCTGTTTTGCCATCATGGCCCCCTTTAAAGAATTTGTTTAAGTGTACTTTATTTATTTATTTATTTATTTATTTAGAGAGCAAGCAAGCAGGGGGCTTCCCTGCTTTCAAGCAGGCTCTGCACTGTCAGTAAGGAGCCCGACGCAGGGCTCAAACTCATGAACTGTGAGATCATGACCTCAGCCAAAATCAAGACTCAGATGCTTAACCAACTGAACCACCCAGACGCCCCTCCACATTCTTACCAGCATTAATTTCTTGTCTTTTTGATACTAGCCATTCTGATAGGTATGAGGTGATACCTCATTGTAGTTTTGATTTGCATTTCCCTGATGATTAATGATGTTAAGCATCTTTTCATGTGTCTTTGGCCATCTCTGTGTCATCCTAGAAAAATGTCATTTGAGTCCTCTGCCCATTTTTAAATTGGATTGTGTGTGTGTGTGCGTGTGTCTGTGTGTGTTGAATTGCATGAGTTCTTTAAGTATTTTAGATATTAATCTCTTATCAGGTATGTCATTTGCAAATATCTTCTTCCATTCAGAGTGTTGCCTTTTCGTTTTCTCGTTTCCTTTGCTGTGTCAAAGCTTTTTAGTTTGATGTAATCCTGATTGTTTATTTTTGCTGTCCTTGCCTGAGGAGTAAGATCCAGGAAAATATTTCTAAGACCAATATCCAAGAGTTTATTGCCTGTGTTTTGTTTTAGGAATTTTATAGTTTCAAGTCTGACATTTGGACCTTTAAACCATTTTGAGTTTGTTTTTGTGTATGACTTAAGAAAGTAGTCCAGTTTCATTCTTTTGCATGTAGCTGTCCAGTTTTACCAACACCATTTATGGAAGCGGTTGACTTTTCTGCATTGTATATTCTTGCCTCCTGTGTAATAGACTAATTGACCATGTAAGTGTGGGTTTATTTCTGGGCTTCCTATTCTGTTCCATTGATCTATGGGTCGATTTTTGTGCCACTACCATACTGTTTGGGTTACTATAGCTTTGTAGTATATCTTGAAATCTCCAGCTTTGTTCTTTTTCAAGACTGCTTTGGCTTATTTGGGATCTTTTGTGGTCTTATACAAATTTTAGGATTATTTGTTGTAGTTCTGTGAAAAATTATATTAATATTTTGACAGAGATTATACTGAATCTATAGATTGATTTGGTAGTATGGTTATTTTAACAAGATTAATTTTTATTATCCATAAACATAGGATATCTTTCTACTTATTTATGTCATCTTCAGTTTCTTTCATTAGTGCCTTCTAGTTTTCAGAGTACAGGTCTTCCACCTCCTTAATTAAATTTATTAGTAGGTATCTCATTCTTTTTGATATAATTGTAAATGAAAAGGTTTTCTTAATTTCCCTTTCTGCTAATTCATTATTTGTGTATAAAGACAACATATTTCTGCAAGTTAATTCTGTGTCCTATAACCTTACTGAATTTCTTTATTAGTGCTAATAGTTTTTTTCTATAAGTAGTATCATTTTGTCTGCAAATTGTGACACTTTTACTTCTTCCTTACTAATTCAGAGGCCATTTATTTCTTTCTTCTACTGTGTTTGGTGCATCCTTTACCATTTTTAAGGGTATATTGGATGGTAATAAATTCTCTGTTTTCCTTTCTCTGAGAATGTCTTTTTTTTTAATTTTTTTTAATGTTTATTTATTTTTGAGACAGAGAGAGACAGAGCATGAGCAGGGGAGGGGCAGAGAGAGAGGGAGACACAGAATCTGAAGCAGGCTCCAGGCTCTGAGCCGTCAGCACAGAGCCCGATGCGGGGCTCGAACTCACAAACTGTGAGATCATGACCTGAGCCAACGTCGTACACTTAACCCACAGAGCCACCCAGACACCCCTTCTCTGAGAAAATCTTGATTTTTCCTTCATTCCTGAAGAATATTTTCACTGCATATTGGATTCTGCATTAACAATTGCTTTCTTAAAAAAAATGACACTTGAAAATGTTGTACCACTTCTTTCTGGCACCCACAGTTTCTGAGGATGTCATTTAAATTGCTTTCCCCTTATAAGGAAGTTCTTTTTTTATCTTACTGCTTTCCAGATTTGTCTTTGTCCTTAGATTTCAGAATTTTGATTATGATGTTTCTTCATGTGGATTTCTTTGAGTTTATCCATTTTGGGATTTGCTCAGCTTCTTAAGTCAGTAGGTTTATGTCTTTTACCAAATTTTGGAAATGTTTAGCCATTATTCCTTTGAATACATTTCACTGCCACCCACCTTCTTCTCTCTTTTGAGAATGTTTGATTTTTATAGTCTCACAGGTACTTGAGCTTCTACTTAATTATCTTTTCAGTCTGTTTTTTCTTTGCTGTTCAGACTGTGGGATTTCTCTTTTTCTATCTTAAAGTTCAGTGATTCTCTGTCCTCTCCATTCTCTCTTGAAATCATTTAATTTTTAAATTTTTGTTATTATATTTTTAAGTTCTACAACTTCCATTTAGTTATATCTTCTATTTTTGTTAAGATTTTCTATTTTCTGAGATGTCCTTTTTTTACTTGTTTCAAGAGTATTTCTATTGCTTGTTGAAGCATTTTTATGATGGATGCTTTAAAATTTTTGTCAGATATATCTAGCATCTGTGTCTTCTCAATGTTGGCATTTGTTGACTGTTTTTTCTTGTCCAAGTTGAGATTTTCTTCATTCCTGGTATGACAAGTTCCAATTTTATTCTGGGAATTTTGGGTAGTACATTTTGAGTCTCTGTATCTTATATAAACCTTCTGTTTTGCAGACCACCTCTACTACTACTCCAGTGGGATAAAGTAAGAACTGCCTCATTACTGCCAGGTGTGGGTGAACTCACAGATTTCTTATGTGGCCTTTTTTGATGACCTGATGCAGGGATGAATGTCTTGTTACTGGTCAGGATGGGCGTTAAGGTTCACCATTAGAACTCCACTAATCCTTCCCTGTTGAGCAGGAGACTGCTACCCATGGAGTCAGAAAGCTTTATTAATGCTAAGTGGTGGTAAAGGTCCTGGCTCTCTACTATGCCTTCTTCTACATCACCCTAGCAGGGCAGGAGAGAGATGCCTGTCTACTACCAGGTAAGGGATGAAAGAAACGATGAAGGAGAGCCTCATTACCAATGACAGGGGATCAGAGTCTCCACTTCCCACTAGGCCTTTTCAACACTGTCTGTCTGGATAATTATGCCCAGTTATGGCTAGGTGAGGTTGGAAGTTCCCCACTCATGCTTTGCTGAGGAAAGCAGGGAATGAAGGAATGTTGCATGGTTTTCACCATGTGAGGATCGAGCAATTCTTGTCTAAAATTTTCTGTCTTGCTAGACCAGTCCTCTAGCTTTCATTGGGGCTTTAATGTCGGTGCCTTGTGGAATTTCCAGGTTGCAAGATTCTCCAGCACCCATATGTGGGGTATAAGAAAACCCAGGGAACTCATTGTTTGTTGCATTCTGGAATCCCCAGCTTGTGTGCCTTCTTCTCTGTATCATTCACAGCCTTTATACTTTTGTTTTATATATAACTCTCAAGTTTGTAGCTATACTTAGTAGGAGAGAGGGAGGGAGAAAAGGGAGTGGTGTGTCAGTGCCCTCTTGGCCAGAACTGTTGTTTATTTTTTCATAGCATCATTCTCTTGTGTCATGGTTAGTGTCTTCCTCTTTGTTTTTGAAGTTACCAATTTTAGCTTTTTTGAAGTCTTCTCTTCCCCACATTTTCTATTTGATGTTTTTTTTTCTTTTCCTATTTTTTTGTTTTGGTCTTTTTAGTGTATTGGAGTTTTTCCCTAAATGTGTGGCAGCCTTTGGCTGCATTTCATATTTATTAAGGGTAAAACACCAAACATCTGTTTGGTCTTATGGTCATGTTGGGAGTTAATCAACTACTGGGCTTCACTATAGGACAATTGAGTGAGAAGTTGCTCATTTTACAAATCAGTATTTAGAGGTCTTTTCTCTGGGGTGGGTAAATTTACCAGAGAAGTATTTTCCCACCTCCTACCCAGGGACTGTAGCCTCATTTTGGGAATGCAGCAGGGAGCTGAGTGACCAACATACAGTTCATTATGCAGAATTTTTTTTTTCTATCCCTGTTTTCATCCCAGATCTCTCCACTGCTTTCACCAATCAGTGTGCTATCCCAGAATCTGAGTCCTCTGTACAAATATTCAATGCCATAAGTTTCTGTGTTTTAATTTGGCTGACAGATGGTGTAGGAGAATGGAGAAATGGAGAGGGAAATGTGCATAGTCCCCAGGCTGACTGAGCTAGAGGAGGTTACTGGGGGGGCCACACTTTCACACACAGACTTTAACCCAAAGCCTCTGATGTTTCCCTAGGACTTGTGTCTGTCCTGCACAGTCCCTGATAACTTCTTTCCTTTAGTCAGCTTCCTGTGCTCAGCTATGTCATTTACCTTTCCTGTATCCACTTACCCTTTTTCAGATTTTATTGAAATTCTTCACCTGCCATTGTCTCATCTTTTCTTAATTTTTCTCTTTTGGGGTTATAGAGGTGGACAGTGGGTACTTAACAAATGATATCTCCTTCAATGTTTAGCTGCCTTATCCATAAAGCTGCTCTAGTGTTTAAATTAGCAGTTAAGAACAGAGGAGCTGTTGTTTTAGTACCTACTATCTGCCATATACTTTTAATCTATATATAGAAGTTCATGCATTTATATGTCCCTATCATCCACTATATTTTGAGTTCCTGAAAAGCTGGGACTGTTTTGTCCATTTTTGTGTTCCCATTGCGTAAGAAACTCCATGGCAGCAAACTTTGTTCTTTCCCTGCAGAATCTCTAGCATCTGCAGTGCTGTCTGTCACATACTATGTGCTCAAGAAAGCCTTGGGGTGCCTGGGTGGCGCAGTCGGTTAAGCGTCCGACTTCAGCCAGGTCACGATCTCGCGGTCCGTGAGTTCGAGCCCCGTGTCAGGCTCTGGGCTGATGGCTCAGAGCCTGGAGCCTGTTTCCGATTCTGTGTCTCCCTCTCTCTCTGCCCCTCCCCCGTTCATGCTCTGTCTCTCTCTGTCCCAAAAATAAATAAAAACATTGAAAAAAAATTTTTTTAAAAAAGAAAGCCTTGTGGAATGACTTCAGAAAGTGGTCTACCTACAGGAATATTCCTTTATTCTATAAAGTTCTAGTTTCACAAGATAGTGTACCTATGTCTTACACTATGTAGTAGTGGCTTTTGATATGCCTTGCTTGTGCTGGCTGATAAAATGTCTAATATTAAACAGACAGACATTAGAACGGCATCTTCTTAATTTGTGGTAACAAGGTTACTTTACAAGGATGCAAACTGGATAAACTAAATCTGTACTGCCCAATACTATAAGGAGAGTTATAGATTTGTACTAGAAATTTACCCAAAGAAAGCCTTGAAGACACTCCAAAATAGAAATGAAAAATTGGAGAATGAGTTTAATGCTAAGTAGCATTTTTTCAGTGAAGTGCTGAGGTGGGACCTGAAAGCAAATCATTCCAGAAAGATAGGACTTTATTACTACCACAGCCATCTCAGTTGTGTCTTCCTATTAATAAACCACAATATTGGTTTGCCGTATATTGATGTAATATATATGTGACAAGCATTATGCTAAGTGCTGCATGTTCACTATCTCATTTCATTCATATAACATTTTTGAGAGGAATTAGTATTCCCATTTCACAGATGAACAAATAGAGAAGAAGTTAAGGTAAGTTGCCCAGAGTTATACTGCTGCTAAGAGCCACAGCCAGGATTCAGCCTCAGTTTATCTAACCCCACAGTCTGCTCCCTGACCCTCTACCCTAGGACGCACACAAGGAACACCACAACAGCCTGATCTGCCTTGCCTCTCTCTTATTTGCCTGTCTCTATAGTATAGTGATTCTCAAACTAGCCTTGCAACATAATCCCTAGAAGGTATTATAAACAGATTGCTGGACCCACCCCCAGAATTTCTAATTCAGAAAGTCTTGATGAGGATTGAAAATCTGGGAACAGGATTGAACCTGTTCCCAAGGGTACTGGTTATCCATTACTGCATAATTGGCCTGACTTAGCTGGGTGACTTTGGCTCAGGATCTCTCATAAGACTGTAGTCAACATGTTGGCAGTGGTGGCACTCATCTCAAGGCTGGACTGCAGGATGTCTTGCTTCCACACTTGCCCTGTGACAGGTCACAGAGCCCTGCTGGCTATTGGCTGGAGACATCGGTTCCCTGTCACACGAATCACTCCACAGCACTACTCACAGTATGTCATCTGGCTTCCTGCAGGGCAAGGGATCCATGAGAGTCCCCCCAAAATGGAATCCACAGCCTTTCTTTTTTTAATTTTTTTTGACATTTATTTATTTTTTGAGAGAGAGATAGAGAGAGAGAGAGAGAGAGAGAGAGAACATGCGCACAAGTTGGGGAGGAGCAGAGGGAGAGGGAGACCTGGTATCTGAAGCAGGCTCCAGCACAGGGCTGGAACCCATGAACCGTGAGATCTTGACCTGAGCTAAAGTCAGACACTTAACCAACTGAGCCACCCAAGCACCCCGGAAGCCACAGCCTTTCTATAACCTAATCTCAGAAGTGGCATCATCCCTTCTGCTGTACTCTGTTCATTGGAGCAAGTCACTAAGTCCAGCCCACTCTCAAGAAGAGAGGCTCAGACAAGGGCCTACACCAATGAGGTGAGGTCTTTGGAGATCATCTTAGAGGGTGCTCATCATACTGGGTGCTGCTGGTCTGGGGCCATACTTTGCAAATTACTGCTGTAATTAATGGCCTCAGAACAAAGACCTTTTTTCCTGAGAGCAAAGCTCTTTGTTAAGTAAATGGATATATGACCCTAGCCACCTCTCAAGGTAGGAAAAGGGGCAAGGGAGGAGTTAACTCTTTTCCATTGAGCATACAGAAAAAAAAAATGAAGGTAAAGTTTTGCACTTAGGACACTTAGTCTCCAGCCAGCATTCTCTATAATGGCCCATAACCAAGCTGTGAAAGTAATAACATTCTAAAGTTATGATAAAACAGAAGTTGTAGATAAAACCGTCACTGATGGCATGAAGAAGCCCCAGCCAACAACTCAGGCTCAGGCTGGTAGGTTACAGAGTGGTGTGATGGAAAAGTCCGAGTTGCCTTCTAAGTTGAAAATAAGTGAGCTTATCTCTAATGGCAGTGAGTTACATTCTTGTGGAAGTGCCAGTACCAGGGAGCTTGCCTTCCTTCCAGAAGGCTTATGTCACTTGCCTAATGGCCCTAGAAGGACCCAGCTTCTTTATCTAGTGTACATAAAGTGCGTAACAGGGAGTCTTGCATAAAGATGTGCTCAATTAACATCCATTCCTTTTTGGGGGACTTTGAGAGTTATCAGAGTCTGAGGTGTTGTGCTTGCTTACTATGGAGTCATTCCATCTGCCTATGAAACAGTAATTTGTACAATGTTGTGAATGGACATGGAGTGTAGAGTCACAGTAGGATGACATACAGAGCCATGTGAACTCAGACAATCACTTAAGCTTTCTGAGACTCTATCTGTAGAATATGGATAATATACCAGCTGTTTCTAGCCCTCAGTAGAGTTGGGGAAAGAAAACTAAATGAAAGCACTTTTTAAACTTAGAGCAATATTTGGGAGCTAAAAAAATGAAACAAAACGAAACAGTGATTCTCAGCCTTGGGTGCATATTAGAATCACTGGGAGAGCTTTGGAAAGTCCCAGTTCCCAGGCTGTACCCCAAAACTATAAGTAACAGTTATGCTCCCTCCTCCTCTACCTTCTTCTCTCTCCCCGTGTGTGTGTATTCATATATATATGCATGCATATATATAATTTAAGGCAGACTCTTGAAATAGTTAACAGAAATTTCACCTTTGTTTCCACCAAATAGTATACACAAAGTATTTGGAGATGACATTCCAAAGAAGTCTTGTGAAAGAGGTGTCCACCAGGGTGCAGTGGCAGGGGGCGGGAGGTGGGAGATAAGACTTAACACCTGTGAAGAAAAGGTGCACCTTTGGGTTGATCCCAGAGGCCATGTCAAACACAAAGGATGACCAAGGATGACAGAGAATGGCCATGTCAACACAAAGCCCACGTAGTCTGTTAGTAGGGACAAATTTTATTTTGAATTCAGTTAGGTTGCCTGATAACTGTAAACTAGGACAAAGTGAAGGTAACACAGGTAAAGTGCAGCTGTGTGTACATTTAGTTAGTGTCTGTGCCAAGAAAGAAGTAATAAGTGCCTGAGTGTGTTTGTGTTCAAATTCTGTTCTCAGGGTATGTTGTTGAAGCAAGAGCTTTCAAGTAATCACTTCAAGACTTTCAGTAATCACTTTCAGTAATCACTTTCAAGACTTAATTCTTTGATCAAGGTAGAAGACTTGATCTCTTTAAATAGTCTTGAAAGTACAGTTTTTAAAAGAAACAAGATTTGTTTTATTCCTAATCTTCACATTTTCCAGAATTACTGTGAACAAGGTATTTTACTGGAATCTGTATTTTAGGGGATTAACCCAAAGATGGGGGTGATACCCCCAAAAAAACTGAAAAGAAAAGGACACTGTGCCCAGTTGATATGTTCTCCTCTCTGATCTCTAGAACTATATGCGGTGGGAAGAACAACAAGGCAAGAAGCCCAATTGCTCCCACAGTCAGAAAGCTTTTCACATTGAGCCAACTCAGAGGCCATTCTCTATCACTGAGATGGTGGCATGGACCCTCCCCTCCGTCTCTGCAGAGGATATCCCCAGGGAGACTCCTTCACAACCTAGGAGCATCATCCCTCGGCACTCACGCATCAGTTTAGATGACCTGTGGCTGGAGAAGATGCAGAGGAGGAGGTTGAAGAAGCAGGTCCAGGTTGAAAGGAAGATGCACCCAGAGATAGCACATAAAGATGGAGTCCAAGTAAGCTGTTTACATGCCATGTATCATCAGACTTGGCCTGGTATCCCCTCTTCCTCTGCAGCTGCTTACATTTTCTAAGCTCTCCCTTGACTCTTTCCTGTGATATAGTTTGTTGCCCCTGGGCCCTATGTATACAGCAAATGACACCCTTCCTCATGCCCTCAGCCTCAGCATAGACTGCAGATGAGATTCTACACAGTGGTATGTCTCAGAGCCAGAGGTTGTGGCTTCTCTTCCCTCTCTACAGTGTGTCTCTGCCTGTGTTCAGCTCTTTGCAAGGCACTGGAGCAGAACTGAAGAAGGCAGGGCCAGCCCTCAAGCTTTCCTGTAGTAATTACCATTTAGTGGGGACCTACTCTGTGTCAAACACTATGTTTGACACTGGACAGTATTATCTCTACTACTAATAACTATGACATTATGATATAATATTCTTAATTAAATTAATTAAACAAAGTTATACTAAGTCAATTAAATGCCATCCCTAGGGACATTTGACAGCATGATTTTTTATGAAACTGTCATCCTATTAAAAAAACTTAATAGTGCACACAGCATACTTTTTACCATTCCCAGACTCTGTTTCTTGTTCTTTCCCTTTATAAAATAGCAATTTTTTTATTATCAAGTATTTGTGAAGTACATATCCCTGAGTCTCCCTCATCCCTTTTTTAAATTATGGTGAATTCACATAACATAACATTAACCATGTTAAAGTATACAATTAAGTGGCATTTAGATTCACAAGGTTTTGCAAGCATCACCTCTATGTAGTTACAAGACATTTTCATTATCTCAAAAGGAAACTCCACAGTCATTAAGCAGTCACTACCCATTTCCCATCCCCAGACCCTGGAAAGCACAAATATACTTTCTGTGGCCTATGGATTTGCCTATTCTGGATATTTCATATAAATGGAATCAATATGTGACCTTTCGTGTCTGTCTTCTTTCACTTAGCATAATCTTTTTGAAGTTCATCTATGTTATAGTATATATCAGTACTTCATTCCTTTTTAGGACTGAATAATATTCCATTGTATGCATATATTTGTTTGATGTCATTTACCCATATCATACCCATTGATAGACATTTGGGTTGTCTCCAACTTTTGGCTATCATTAATAGTGCTGTCAAGAACATCTATGTATAGGGGCGCCTGGGTGGCGCAGTCGGTTAAGCGTCCGACTTCAGCCAGGTCACGATCTCGCGGTCCGTGAGTTCAAGCCCCGCGTCGGGCTCTGGGCTGATGGCTCAGAGCCTGGAGCCTGTTTCCGATTCTGTGTCTCCCTCTCTCTCTGCCCCTCCCCCGTTCATGCTCTGTCTCTCTCTGTCCCAAAAATAAATAAACGTTGAAAAAAAAATTAAAAAAAAAAAGAACATCTATGTATAAACTTTTGTTTTAATCCATGTTTTCTATTCTTTTAGAATAGGAGTGGAATTGTTGGTATTCTATGATTAACTCTTTGAGGAATTGCCAAGCTGTTTTCCATAGTGTTCACACCATTTACATTCTCACCAGCAATGTATGAGGGTTGCAACTTCTCCACGTCTTCACCAACACTTGTTTTCTGTCTTATATTGTTTTGTTTAAAGTACACCATCCTGGTGGGTCTGAATGGTATACCTCACTGTGGTTTGATTTACATTCACCTAATGAGTTATGTTGAATATATTTTCATATGCTTGTTGGCCACTTGTAAACTTCTTTGGAAAAATGTCTCTTCAAGACATTTGCCCATTTTTAATTGGGCTTTTTGTCTTTTTGCTGTTGATTTGTGAGAATTTTTTTATATATGTGGATATATATTATGACATACATATATGTGTGTGTGTGTGTGTATGTGTGTGGATATATATTATGATCCTTACTGAATAAGTGATTTGCAGATATTTTCTCCCATCTGTAGATTGCCTTTCACTTTCTTGTTAGTGTCTACTGCCTTGATAGTGTCTACTTGCACAAAACTATTTAATTTGATATAATCCAATTTGATTTTTTGTTGTTGTTGCTTGTGAATTTAGTGTCATGTCGAAGAGTCAATTACCAAATCCAAGGTCACGAAAATTTACTTCCTTGCTTTCCTCTAAGAGTTTTGGGGTCTTTGGTTCATTTTGAATCAATTTTTGTGTGTTGTGTGAAGCAGAAATCCAACTTCAATTTTTTCTATGTGGGTATCTTGTTGTGTTAGCAACATTTGTTGAAGAGACTAACCTTTCCCTCATTGAATGGTCTTGGCACCCTTGGAAAAAAATCAAATGGCCTTCGATATATAGATTTATTTCTGGATCCTCAATTCTGTTCCATTGGCCTATATATCTATGGTTATGCCAGTACCACACTATTTTAACTACTGTAGTTTTGTATTAAGTTTTAAAGTTAAGATGTATGAGTTATCTTTGCTATTTATATGTATGGTGTAGAAGGCTATTGGTATTTTGCTAAGATTACAATGAATCTGTAGATAACTTTGGAGAGTATTGCCATCTTAATAGTATTAAATCTTTGAATCCATGAACACAGGTTGTTTCTCCATGTTTTAGGTGTTCTTTAGCTGTTTTTAGCAATGTTTTGTAGTTTTCAATGCAGAAGTCTTACACATCCTTGGTTAAAATGTTTCCTAAGTATTTTTTTCAAAAAACGTTTCTTGAGGGGCAGAGGGAGAGAGAGAGAAAGAATCTTAAGCAGGCTCCATGCTCAGTGCAGAGCCTGACGTGGGGCTCAGTCTCATGACAGTGAGATCATGACCTGAGCCAAAATCAAGAGTTGAATTCTTACCCAAGAGAGCTACCCAGACACCCCTTTTCTTCAGATTTTTAATTGATGTATAGTTGAAATATAATATTATATTAGTTTTAGGTGAACAACATAGTGATTTGATACTGATATACATTATAAAATGCTCACTACAATTAATATAGTCACCATTGTCACCATACAAAATTATTACAGTATTATTGACTATATTCCCTATACTGTACTTTTCATCCCCATGACTTATTTATTTTATTTTATTTTTTTCTGAAATTTATTGACAAATTGGTTTCCATACAACACCCAGTGCTCATCCCAAAAGGTGCCCTCCTCAATACCCATCACCCACCCTCTCCTCCCTCCCACCCCCCATCAACCCTCAGTTTGTTCTCAGTTTTTAACAGTCTCTTATGCTTTGGCTCTCTCCCATTCTAACCTCTTTTTTTTTTTTTTCCTTCCCCTCCCCCATGGGTTCCTGTTAAGTTTCTGAGGATCCACATAAGAGTGAAACCATATGGTATCTGTCTTTCTCTGTATGGCTTATTTCACTTAGCATCACACTCTCCAGTTCCATCCACGTTGCTACAAAAGGCCATATTTCATTTTTTCTCATTGCCACGTAATATTCCATTGTGTATATAAACCACAATTTCTTTATCCATTCATCAGTTGATGGACATTTAGGCTCCTTCCATAATTTGGCTATTGTTGAGAGTGCTGCTATGAACATTGGGGTACAAGTGGCCCTATGCATCAGTGCTCCTGTATCCCTTGGATAAATTCCTAGCAGTGCTATTGCTGGGTCATAGGGTAGGTCTATTTTTAATTTTCTGAGGAACCTCCACACTGCTTTCCAGAGCGGCTGCACCAATTTGCATTCCCACCAACAGTGCAAGAGGGTTCCCGTTTCTCCACATCCTCTCCAGCATCTATAGTCTCCTGATTTGTTCATTTTGGCCACTCTGACTGGCGTGAGGTGATACCTGAGTGTGGTTTTGATTTGTATTTCCCTGATAAGGAGCGACGCTGAACATCTTTTCATGTGCCTGTTGGCCATCCGGATGTCTTCTTTAGAGAAGTGTCTATTCATGTTTTCTGCCCATTTCTTCACTGGGTTATTTGTTTTTCGGGTGTGGAGTTTGGTGAGCTCTTTATAGATTTTGGATACTAGCCCTTTGTCCGATATGTCATTTGCGAATATCTTTTCCCATTCCGTTGGTTGCCTTTTAGTTTTGTTGGTTGTTTCCTTTGCTGTGCAGAAGCTTTTTATCTTCATAAGGTCCCAGTAATTCACTTTTGCTTTTAATTCCCTTGCCTTTGGGGATGTGTCGAGTAAGAGATTGCTACGGCTGAGGTCAGAGAGGTCTTTTCCTGCTTTCTCCTCTAAGGTTTTGATGGTTTCCTGTCTCACATTTAGGTCCTTTATCCATTTTGAGTTTATTTTTGTGAATGGTGTGAGAAAGTGGTCTAGTTTCAACCTTCTGCATGTTGCTGTCCAGTTCTCCCAGCACCATTTGTTAAAGAGGCTGTCTTTTTTCCATTGGATGTTCTTTCCTGCTTTGTCAAAGATGAGTTGGCCATACGTTTGTGGGTCTAGTTCTGGGGTTTCTATTCTATTCCATTGGTCTATGTGTCTGTTTTGGTGCCAATACCATGCTGTCTTGATGATGACAGCTTTGTAGTAGAGGCTAAAGTCTGGGATTGTGATGCCTCCTGCTTTGGTCTTCTTCTTCAAAATTCCTTTGGCTATTCGGGGCCTTTTGTGGTTCCATATGAATTTTAGGATTGCTTGTTCTAGTTTCGAGAAGAATGCTGGTGCAATTTTGATTGGGATTGCATTGAATGTGTAGATAGCTTTGGGTAGTATTGACATTTTGACAATATTTATTTTTCCAATCCATGAGCAGGGAATGTCTTTCCATTTCTTTAAATCTTCTTCAATTTCCTTCATAAGCTTTCTATAGTTTTCAGCATACAGATCCTTTACATCTTTGGTTAGATTTATTCCTAGGTATTTTATGCTTCTTGGTGCAATTGTGAATGACATCAGTTTCTTTATTTGTCTTTCTGTTGCTTCATTGTTAGTGTATAAGAATGCAACTGATTTCTGTACATTGATTTTGTATCCTGCAACTTTGCTGAATTCATGTATCAGTTCTAGCAGACTTTTGGTGGAGTCTATCGGATTTTCCATGTATAATATCATGTCATCTGCAAAAAGCGAAAGCTTGACTTCATCTTTGCCAATTTTGATGCCTTTGATTTCCTTTTGTTGTCTGATTGCTGATGCTAGAACTTCCAGCACTATGTTAAACAGCAGCGGTGAGAGTGGGCATCCTTGTCGTGTTCCTGATCTCAGGGAAAAAGCTCTCCGTTTTTCCCCGTTGAGGATGATGTTAGCTGTGGGCTTTTCATAAATGGCTTTTATGATCTTTAAGTATGTTCCTTCTATCCCGACTTTCTCAAGGGTTTTTATTAAGAAAGGGTGCTGGATTTTGTCGAAGGCCTTTTCTGCATCGATTGACAGATCATATGGTTCTTCTCTCTTTTTTTGTTAATGTGATGTATCACGTTGATTGATTTGCGAATGTTGAACCAGCCCTGCATCCCAGGAATGAATCCCACTTGATCATGGTGAATAATTCTTTTTATATGCCGTTGAATTCGATTTGCTAGTATCTTATTGAGAATTTTTGCATCCATATTCATCAAGGATATTGGCCTGTAGTTCTCTTTTTTTACTGGGTCTCTGTCTGGTTTAGGAATCAAAGTAATACTGGCTTCATAGAATGAGTCTGGAAGTTTTCCTTCCCTTTCTATTTCTTGGAATAGCTTGAGAAGGATAGGTATTATCTCTGCTTTAAACGTCTGGTAGAACTCCCCTGGGAAGCCATCTGGTCCTGGACTCTTATTTGTTGGGAGATTTTTGATAACCGATTCAATTTCTTCGCTGGTTATGGGTCTGTTCAAGCTTTCTATTTCCTCCTGATTGAATTTTGGAAGAGTGTGGGTGTTTAGGAATTTGTCCATTTCTTCCAGGTTGTCCAGTTTGTTGGCATATAATTTTTCATAGTATTCCCTGATAATTGTTTGTATCTCTGAGGGATTGGTTGTAATAATTCCATTTTCATTCATGATTTTATCTATTTGGGTCATCTCCCTTTTCTTTTTGAGAAGCCTGGCTAGAGGTTTGTCAATTTTGTTTATTTTTTCAAAAAACCAACTCTTGGTTTCGTTGATCTGCTCTACAGTTTTTTTAGTTTCTATATTGTTTATTTCTGCTCTGATCTTTATTATTTCTCTTCTTCTGCTGGGCTTAGGCTGCCTTTGCTGTTCTGCTTCTAGTTCCTTTAGGTGTGCTGTTAGATTTTGTATTTGGGATTTTTCTTGTTTCTTGAGATAGGCCTGGATTGCAATGTATCTTCCTCTCAGGACTGCCTTTGCTGCGTCCCAAAGCGTTTGGATTGTTGTATTTTCCTTTTCGTTTGTTTCCATATATTTTTTAATTTCTTCTCTAATTGCCTGGTTGACCCACTCATTCGTTAGTAGGGTGTTCTTTAACCTCCATGCTTTTGGAGGTTTTCCAGACTTTTTTCTGTGGTTGATTTCAAGCTTCATAGCATTGTGGTCTGAAAGTAAGCATGGTATAATTTCAATTCTTGTAAACTTATGAAGGGCTGTTTTGTGACCCAGTATATGATCTATCTTGGAGAATGTTCCATGTGCACTCGAGAAGAAAGTATATTCTGTTGCTTTGGGATGCAGAGTTCTAAATATATCTGTCAAGTCCATCTGATCCAATGTCTCATTCAGGGCCCTTGTTTCTTTATTGACCGTGTGTCTAGATGATCTATCCATTTCTGTAAGTGGTGTATTATAGTCCCCTGCAATTACCACATTCTTATCAATAAGGTTGCTTATGTTTATGAGTAATTGTTTTATATATTTGGGGGCTCTGGTATTCGGTGCATAGACATTTATAATTGTTAGCTCTTCCTGATGGATAGACCCTGTAACTATTATATAATGTCCTTCTTCATCTCTTGTTACAGCCTTTAATTTAAAGTCTAGTTTGTCTGATATAAGTATGGCTACTCCAGCTTTCTTTTGGCTTCCAGTCGCATGATAAATAGTTCTCCATCCCCTCACTCTCAATCTAAAGGTGTCCTCCGGTCTAAAATGAGTCTCTTGTAGACAGCAAATAGATGGGTCTTGTTTTTTTATCCATTCGGATACCCTGTGTCTTTTGGTTGGCGCATTTAATCCATTTACATTCAGTGTTATTATAGAAAGATACGGGTTTAGAGTCATTGTGATGTCTGTATGTTTCATGCTTGTAGTGATGTCTCTGGGACTTTGTCTCACAGGGTCCCCCTTAGGATCTCTTGTAGGGCTGGTTTAGTGGTGACAAATTCCTTCAGTTTTTGTTTGTTTGGGAAGACCTTTATCTCTCCTTCTATTCTAAATGACAGACTTGCTGGATAAAGGATTCTTGGCTGCATATTTTTTCTGTCTAGCACCCTGAAAATCTCGTGCCAATTCTTTCTGGCCTGCCAAGTTTCAAAAGAGAGATCAGTCACGAGTCTTATAGGTCTCCCTTTATATGTGAGGGCACGTTTTCCCCTTGCTGCTTTCAGAATTTTCTCTTTATCCTTGTATTTTGCCAGTTTCACTATGATATGTCGTGCAGAAGATCGATTCAAGTTACGTCTGAGGGGAGTTCTCTGTGCCTCTTGGATTTCAATGCCTTTTTCCTTCCCCAGTTCAGGGAAGTTTTCAGCTCTTATTTCTTCAAGCACCCCTTCAGCACCTTTCCCTCTCTCTTCCTCCTCTGGGATACCAATTATGCGTATATTATTTCTTTTTAGTGTATCACTTAATTCTCTAATTTTCCCCTCATATTCCTGAATTTTTTTATCTCTCTTTTTCTCAGCTTCCTCTTTTTCCATAACTTTATCTTCTAGTTCACCTATTCTCTCCTCTGCCTCTTCAAGCCGAGCTGTGGTGGTTTCCATTTTGTTATGCATTTCGTTTAAAGCGTTTTTCAGCTCCTCGTGACTGTTCCTTAGTCCCTTGATCTCTGTAGCAAGAGATTCTCTGCTGTCCTGTATACTGTTTTCAAGCCCAGCGATTAATTTTATGACTATTATTCTAAATTCACTTTCTGTTATATTATTTAAATCCTTTTTGATCAGCTCATTAGCTGTTGTTATTTCCTGGAGATTCTTCTGAGGGGAGTTCTTCCGCTTGGTCATTTTGGATAGTCCCTGGCGTGGTGAGGACCTGCAGGGCACTTGCCCTGTGCTGTGGTGTATAACTGGAATTGGTGGGCGGGGCCGCAGTCAGACCTGATGTCTGCCCCCAGCCCACCGCTGGGGCCACAGTCAGACTGGTGTGTGCCTTCTCTTCCCCTCTCCTAGGGGCGGGATTCACTGTGGGGTGGTGTGGCTCGTCTGGGCTACTTGCACCCTGCCAGGCTTGTGATGCTGGGGATCTGGCGTATTAGCTGGAGTGGGTAGGCAAGGTGCTCGGGGGCAGGAGGGGCAGGCTTAGATTGCTTCTCCTTAGGTGATCCACTTCAGGAGGGGCCCTGTGGCAGTGGGAGGGAGTCAGATCCGCTGCCGGAGGTTTGGCTCCGCCGAAGCGCAGAGTTGGGTGTTTGCGCGGAGCGAGCAAGTTCCCTGGCAGGAACCGGTTCCCTTTGGGATTTCGGCTGGGGGATGGGCGGGGGAGATGGCGCTGGCGAGCGCCTTTGTTCCCCACCAAACTGAGCTCTGTCGTCAGGGGGCTCAGCAGCTCTCCCTCCCTTTGTCCTCCAGCCTTCCCACTTTCTGAGCAGAGCTGTTAATTTATGACCTCCCAGACGCTAAGTCGCGCTTGCTGTTGGAACACAGTCCGCCCGGCCCCTCCGCTTTTGCAAGCCAGACTCGGGGGCTCTGCTTGGCCGGCGAGCCGCCCCTCCGCCCCGGCTCCCTCCCGCCAGTCCGTGGAGCGCGCAGCGCCTCGCCGCCCTTCCTACCCTCTTCCGTGGGCCTCTCGTCTGCGTTTGGCTCCAGCGACTCTGTTCTGCTAATCCTCTGGCGGTTTTCTGGGTTATTTAGGCAGGTGTAGATGGAATCTAAGTGATCAGCAGGACGTGCGGTGAGCCCAGCGTCCTCCTAAGCCGCCATCTTGCCGCAACCTCGACTTATTTATTTTATACCTGGATGTCTGCAGCTCTACTCTCCTTCACCTATTTTGCCCATCACCACCCTCCCCCTCTGGTAACCACCAGTTTGTTCCTGGTATTTATGGGCCTGCTTCTGCTTTTTGTTTGTGTTTGTTGATTTGTTTTGATATGTGATTTTTAGATTCCACGTATGAGTGAAGTAATATGGTTTTTGTCTTTCTCTGTTTGACTTATTTTACTTAGTATAATACCTTCTAAGTCCATTCATATTGTCACATCACAAATGGGAAGGTTCTATTCTTTTTTATGGCTGAGTAATATTCCAGTGTGTGTGTGTGTGTGTGTGTGTATGTATATATATATATATATATATATATATATATATATACCACATTTTTATATATTCACCTATTTATGGACACTTAGGTCACTTCCATATCTTGGTTATTGTAAATAATGCTACAGTAAACATAGGGGTACATATATCTTTGATGTTTATTTTCTGAGAGAGAGAGACAAAGTGTGAGCAGGGAGGGGCAGAGAGAGGGAGACACATTTTCTTTTTGACAATAAATTGTCAGCCATTCTGACAAGTTACAGATTCCTCACTGTGGTTGTTATTTGCATTTCCCTGATGATAAATTGAGCCTCTTTTCAAGTGTCTGTTGGCTATCTGTATGTCTTCTTTGGAAAAATGTCTATTCAGGCCCCCTACCCCTACCCATGAAAATGTGTATTCATTACCCTACTCAGGGTAACATGGACCTAATAAAATAAGTTGGGAAGTATTCTCTCATCATCTATATTTTTGAACAGATTGATAAAGTTAGTTTTCTTTTTTTGTTTATTTTTGAGACAGAGAGCATGAGCAGGGGAGGGGCACAGAGTGAGGGAGACACAGAATCCAAAGCAGGCTACAGGCTCTGAGCTGTCCGCACAGAGCCTGACACAGGGCTCAAACTCACAAACCATAAGATCATGACCTGAACCGAAGTCAGGCACTTAACCCACTGAGGCCCCCTAGCATGTCAATAAAGTTGTTTTTCTTTGCTCTGAAGTCTACTTTGATATGAATATATCCACTTCTTTTTTGATTTATGTTTACATATACCTTTTGCTTTCAACCTGTTATTAATTTGAAGTAAATTTCTTATAAGCAACATTATTAGATGTTTTTGTTTTATCCATTCTGCTTACCTCTTTTAATTGGTACATTTTGACCACTTCCATTTGAAATCTTTATTGTGTTAGGATTTAAGTCTGCCACTTTATTATTAGTTTCCTGATTGTTTCTCCTGCTTTCTGGTACTCTTTTCTTACTTTTCTGTCAGTTTTATGAATATTTTTAGGATTCCATCATAATTTATTTGTAGTATTTTTGAATGTATGGTTCTGTGTAGTTTTCTTAGTGGTAGCTAAAAGTATTGTTGTATACACACATAACTAATCACTGTCTACCATTATCAACATTGTATCACTTCCAATGAACTATAGTAATCTTACTCCCACAGAGGCTCATTTCTCCTCCCCACTTTATCATTGTCTAAAGTGTTTTCTCTATATACATTAAGCACCATATCAAATTTTTTTAAATTTTTGTTTCAGTCATCAAAAATGATTTAAGACATTCATGAGAAATGGATAGTCTATTATATTTACCCTAAATTTTACCCATGCCAATGTTCTTTCTTTATGAAAGTCCAGACTTTTTTTGTCATCATTTCCTTTCTCTTTAGAAAACTTTCTTTAGCCACCCTTTAAGGGTAAGTTTGTGAACAATATATCTTTTACTTTTCCTTCAACTAAAAACGTCTTTATTTTCCCTTCATCCTGAAGGAAAAAAGATACAGGCTTAGCAGTTGACAGTCTGGCCTGCATTGCTCAGACGACAAACTCCTTGTTAGGTGTACCATTTAAGGAATGTATGTTTGCTCTCTAGTTGCTCTCTTTAGTTTTCAGAGGTTTAACTGTGATATGTCTTAGAAATCATTTCTTTGGGTTTACCCTATTTGTGGTCCACTCAGTGTTTTAGTTAGCTTGGGCTGCCATAACATAATACCACAGACTAGGTAGCTTAAAGAACAAAAACATTTATTGCTCACAGTTCTGGAGGCTAGAGGTCCAAGATCAAAGTGCTGGCCAATTCAGTGTTCGGTGAGAGCCTGCTTCCTAGTTTTGAGATGGCTTCTTGCTGTATCCTCAAGGGCAGAAAGACAGATCATCTCTCCTGTGTCTTTTCTTATTAGGGCACTAATCCCATTTATGAGGGCTTCTCCTTCATGTTACCTTCAAATGCCATCACACTGGCGATTAGGGCTTCAACATCAGTTGAGAGCGGACATAAACATTCAGTCCATAGCATGAAGCTTTTTGAATTTGTGAATTCAAATTTCAAATTTCACTGAATTTGGGAAGTGTTCAGCCATTATTTCTTTAATACCGTTCCAATCCCATTTCTCTCTCCTCTCCTTCTAAGACTCTGCTCTTTTGTTATTAGCCCATGAGTCACTGGGACTGTTTTGTTTCAGTCTGTTTTCCTTCTGTTGTTCAGAATGAGCAAACTGTATTGATCTATCCTCAAGTTCAATGATTTTATCCTCTGTCATCTCCATTCTACTACTGAGCCTATCCAATAGGTTTTTATATCAGTATTGATTCTTTTTTGGCTCTTTTTATAACTTCATTGTCTGTTTTTTTTATTTATTTCCAGAAAATGTGTAACTGATTATTCAAGTATTTTTATAATGATTGCTTTACATTGTCAGATAATCCAACATCTAATTCATCTCAATGTTGGTATGTTGTCTTTTTTCATTCATTTTGTGGTTTTTCTGTTTCTTTGTATAATGAGTGATTCTCTTGTATCCTCTATATTATGTGATGAGACTCTGCATCCTATTTTACTTTCTTTCTTTCTTTTTTTTTTTAGCAGTTAGTCCCCCTGATGAAAGTTGGGTACTCACTGCGTCATTGCATTTGGGTGGGGTAGAAGTTTATCTCCCTCTTCATCCCTACTTACAACTTCCTGGTAAAAGTAGGGCACCAACTCTACCATCCCATTGCTTCCAGCATGTAAGCTCAGCTCTCTGCTGGCCCCTGCCAACACAAGGAGAGAAGAAACAAAGTGAAATACCAGTTAGTCTTGACTCCCTTCTCTTCCCCTGCCTCATTACTGTCCAGTAGGTATGGAGGTTCATTTCTCCTATCTATCTGACACTGGAGTAGGTAGATATTAAAGTGGTAACTACTCCTGATTTACATGACATCATTCAGTCTCATTCATGCCAATTGTGGTAGACAATCAACCTAGCTGCACCCCACTGACACAAGAGTGAGGGCAGTGAAACCTGTTGGTGCCTCACCCCACCTCACATGCTTCCTTGTCTGGTTCTTACTTCCTGAGGGTGAGGCTCAGCTCTCCACTGCACCTACAGACACCACTCTGGCAAGCAAATTGGCTCACCAGTGTTTGCTTCCCCCGGCAAGGGATGGAAAGTCAGTTCCCTGCTTGGCCTGCTAACACCACTCATGGGGAAATTAGAGTGCCACCTACTCCTGCCTGGAAAAGAATAAAAACTTCCCACTCATTTCCATAGACATCACTGAGTGGGACATTGCCTGCTTCTGCTTGGTGCAAGTTGGAATATAGCTTCCTGTTCAGCCCCACCAAACCACCTGAGAGGGGAATCAGAGCATGCCATCTGCTTCTGTGAGACAGGGAAGTGGGGTGAAAGATTAGCTCCCTGCTTGGCCCCACTTTCATTTCATGCTGTTTCTTTTGGTCTAAGCAGGTAGTGATTTTGCTGGTATAAAATTCTTAAGAACCTTTTGGGTCTCCCATGTATGCCACAGGGATTCCCTCAATTAAACAAGAGGCTCTTCCAAAGATCTTTCTGTTTTTGGCTTCTTTTGATATGGCTAAGGGGATCTTTGAGTCACGTGCTTAGTGTCTTCAAAGATCCTTTTGTATGACTGAATACTCTGACTTTCAGTATTTCTGAGGTATTAGCAAAAGGTAGTCTAGACACTCCGTTTTTTCTCTAGACCTAGTTTTCTGAAAGTGATCTCTTAACTTTAGTATTTTTTGCCATCTGGGTAAGCTGAGAATTTCCAAAATCATCGAGCCCCTGTTCCTTGTTGTTCAGTAGTTCTTCCTTCTATTTATTTCTTTCTTCTTGCATTTTAGCATAAGCAGCAAGAAGAAACTAGGCTGTACTTCTAACACTTCGCTTGGAAATCTCCTCACCTAACTATCCAAGTTCATCATTTACCAATTTGCTCTCTGTATAACTACAGGGCACACTTATGCTTAAGCATCCTACCACTAAATGACAAGGATTCTTATTTCCTTCTGAGCCCTCACTAGAGGCACCTTTAATCCATTTTCTATTAACAGTCTGTTCAAAACATTTTAGTTGTCCTCTAAGGCAATTTATGTTTTCTCTGTCACGGTCCTCACTCCCTTCTGAGCCCTCACTGCTAAGCATGACTTTAACATCTATGTTTCTACCAACAGTCTACTCAAGGAAATCTAGACTTTTTCTATCATGCTTTCCCAGATTCTTCCAGCCTCTGCCCATTGCCTAATTCCAAAGTCACGTCCACATTTTTAGGTGATTATTACAGTCACACTCCACTTCTAGGTTCCAAAATCTCTACCCATTTCCTATTTCTGCTATAACAAATTACCACAAATCTAATGGTTTAAAACAACACAAACCTATTATCTTACAGTCCTGTACCTTGATAAGGTAAAATCACATCAGTAAGGCTGTGTTCCTTTCTTAAGGACCTAAGGGAGAATCCATTTCCCTGTCTTTTCCAGCTTCTGTAGGCTGACCATATTCTTTGTCTTCTGACCACTTCTGCATTTCAAAGTCATCACCATGGCATTTCTCTGACTGTTCTGTAGTTCCCTCTCTCTCTGAACCTGACCTCTGCTGGGAAATTTATTTTAAGGACTCAAGATCAGGTTGGGCCCACCTAGGTAATCTCCCCCTCTCAAGACCCTTAACCTTAATCATATCTTCAAGGTCAGTTTGTTTGGTAAGGTAACAGGCAGGGATTAGGATGTGTGTACAGCTTATATTATTCTGTCTACAACAGCCATCCTTCTTCTAATGTTTTCTCCCTTGTTTAGGGGAAACAAGCTTTTCTTTGAGTTTTTCTTGTTTGTGCCTGTCATTGGTTCTGGTTGGAGGCTTCTGCGCTGCCTTGTCTGGGATATATGAGAGGCATAAGGAGACCAGTCACTCAGCACCCTGTTGCCTCACAAGTCTTGAGGTCTCTAGACAGCTCACCTTCTTTCTACCTTTCAGTCTTTCTACATTTGTTTGTTGTATTATATCTGGAAGTTTAGTTGGAAGAGGAAGGGCCTTGAAAGAGTGGGGCTACTCCATCCTAGCAGAATCAGAAATCTCTAAAAGTTTGCTTTTTAAGAACTAAGTGTTTTTTGTGGGGGTAGTGAGGGGGTCCCTAAGGCACATTCAGTGATGTGCTAAAAGGACTCATGAGACTTAGCATATAATCATGGTGAGGCTTATTGCAGTGAAAGGATGTATGGTAGGATCAGCAAGGGAAAAAGACACAGGTGGAGTCTGGATAAGTAACCCACAAAGTCTTTCCATGCTTTCTCCCTCCTGTAAGGGTTCACATTGAGCTTGCTTATTTCTCCAACAGGAGAGAAAAATGCAGTACCATGTGCCCAATGCTTCTGTCCAGGGAAGCCCACTAGATGCTGAGAGTTTAAGGTTTTTATTGGAGGCTGGTCACACAGCACCCCCTTGCCTAACACATACTGAATTTCAGAATACTAGAAGGAAAACAGGTGTTTGGCATACAGCACACTATACAATTGAAAACTGTAAGTTCTCACTTTAATTTGTTGATATATAAAAATTGTACACAGAGCCCAGGCACAGGTGAACCCATCCTTATCAGTTAGGGAATGGTTCAAGAGCCTTCCAGATGCCAGCCAAGATACCAACCTTGTACACAGGCACTGGTAAAGATAACATCCTCAGGTCTGCTCTTTGCTTTTTTCTGCGTGTGAGTAACAAACTTATTTGGGATATTAACAGATAGTACCTCTAGTCAACAAAATAATGGAACAAACAGCTTAGGATCTCACCAAATCCCACACCAGGAAAAATGCAGACCTATAGCTGGGAATCCAAGGGAGAATGGGTTAAGATTCAGAAATGGGGATAGTGCATAATATAAGGTCTTTTTACCATTTGACTATAACTCTTAAGGTGGGAAGTGAATATAGGAGACAGTTATACATAACTAAAGGTCAGAGATATAAATTGCAAATTTATATCTTATAAATTATAAATTAAAAGTATTGTTTTACATTTTCAAATGAATGTTTTGATGCAGCTGCTACTGCAAACTGGCCATGTCAAAATGGTCACAAGTCAACCCATGAGTATAAACAGTTTTGTTATAACAATAATCCTGTGAGGTGGTTATTATGTACTTGTTTTACAGATGAAGAAGCTGAGATTCAGAGACATTAAGAAACTTGTTAAATTCTAAGGTCATATGTTGGCAGAGACAGGATTTAAACCCAATTTGTGTGTCTCCAAAGCCTTTTCTCTTTCTAACTTGCATTGTTTCGTGTAGGTTATGGAATGATGGGATGAAACTTCACATATTTTTTACTGTAAGTTCTCATTTTAATTAGCTTATATGTAGAAAAATTGTTGGAAGTGTGTAACCACATAGGGCAAGAACAAATGCTGCATATTTAATATGGTACTTCTCTGGCTTCTAGACTCCCGATGAAAGGTGTACCTGCCAGAATCACTGTCTAAAGAGGATAGCTCAATTCTAGCTACACTACCAGTTTTTCATACTAAGATTTATACTGCCGTTGGGGAGGAACTCACTTAACAGTCAATGCATTTCAGTTTAAAGGAATAATTGAAAACTGATCTCCCACCAAAGACCACATTCCTGTCTGAGACTCAAAAGCAGAGTCCGGACACTGGTGTTCCCAAAGACTATATTTGCCTCCAGCACCCAGAATCTCAGAAAGCCTCTTCTCATTCCTCAGTGCCCTTTGTGTCTGGTGACTCAGTATGAGCTAAGAATGTTTTCCTCCATGCTATTCTAACAATCAAAGAATGATTTACCACTAATTTTTATGAGGAATCTACAAAGTATGAAACTAAATACAGTTCCTTATTATTCATAGATTCCATATTTTTTAATTCACCTACTCACTAGAATTTCTTTCTAACCCCCAAATCAGTACTCAAGCCACTTTTGCAGTCATTCACGGGCATGTGCAGAGCAGCAAAACATTTGATTCACCCAATGCCAGGTCCTCAGGTCAGGTTGAACAAGGTGATGTTCTGCCTTTATGTTTAAACTCTTTTACTAAACAAATGTCCTTTTGTGGTCTAGTTGGTATTATGTTTTTGGCGTTTTTGTGCATATTGTTGATGATTTTGCTCCTTAAAATGGGTTCCACACCTAGTGCTGAAGTGATGTCTAGTATTCCTAAGCACAAGAGAACTGTGATTGCCTTACAGAAGAAATAGATGTGTTGGATAAGCTTTGCTCAGGCATGAGTTCTATTGCAAGTGGCCATGAATTTAATGTTATGAATTAATCATATGGTACATTCAGAAAAAAGAAAGAGGAAATTTACTGATATGTATATGAAATCATTCTGGAAGATGCTAAAGTAAACAGCTGTAGTGTTATGATGTAACTATGGAAAATATGGAAAAGCAGCTAAAATGTGGACTCATGAGATGATGAACCATGAAAAAGTGTAGTGGGCAGCATGTTGTAAGACTGAAAGCCAAGGAGGGGAGCCTGGGTGGCTCATCGGTTAAGCATCTGACTTTGGCTCAGGTCATGATCTCACAGCTTGTGGGTTTGAGCCCCGCGTCTGGCTCTACACTGATAGCTCAGAGCCTGGAACCTGCTTTAGATTCTGTGTCTCCCTCTCTCTTTCTGCCCATCTCTCTCTCTCTCTCTCTCTCTCTCTCAAAATTAATAAACATAATTTTAAAAATTAAAAAAAAAGACTGGAAACCAAAGAAATTTATGGTCACCTTACCTAGGGTCAGGAAAATGTTAAACCTATGTACCTAGTGCTGCCCAATCACTTGTTTCAAAGGGCTATATCATATAAGAAACATTAAACTTACAGGTGAGACAAGTTCTAGGATCAGGGGACTTCAAGAAAAAAATGTAAACACTGGCTAAGTGTTATACAAGAAAAGGGTTATGTGGAAGAGTGGGTTTTCAATGCCAATGAGACTTGCTTATTTGACAAGGATGTTGACAAATGATACAATGTAATGCAAATAGTGTTTTGGTTGACAAAAAATTGTGTGACTAGAGGCTCACAGGAACCTATTTCCCCCAGGAATGAGGATTCAGTATTTGCCAATTCAATGTTTTCAAAGACTTTGTAAAATATGCATAGCACAAATAGTGAGAATTGACTATAACTGGAAGACCACAGCTCCAGGAAGAGAGTATGCAGGAAGCATAGGGATGTGTGGATAGAAAGTTGTGGCTCATTTACTATTTTTATAATAAAAATCTTTTTCCTGTGGGATGCAGTCCCACTCCCTGCTTTTGTCCCTCCCACAACCAGACTGAACTTACAGAATTACCAAGGTTTTGGACCTGTTACTCCTGCTGACAGGATGCTGTCCAGTGTTTATCAAGGCACTACATTTTACCTACTTAAAAGAGCTAGAAGCTAGATACTGAAAATATCTTGATTGAAGTAGAAGTTAGGGGACACCTGAGTGGCTCAGTTGGTTAAGTATCCAACTCTTGATTTCAGCTCAGGTCATGATCTTATGGTTCATGAAGTTGAGCCCCACATCAGGCTCTGCACTGACAGTGTGAGCCTGCTTAGGATTCTCTCTCTCTCATTCTCTCTCTCTCTCTCTCTCTCTCAGCCCCCTCCCCTCTCTCTCTTTCAAAATAAATAAATAAATAAACTTAAAAAAATAAAGTGAAAATTAGTTTTACTTATTCAATATGTTTAATTTTAATATATTAGTAGTAGTAGTTAAGGAAGTACCTCTCTTTAAAAAAATTTTTTTAATGTTTATTTATTTATTTTGACAGAGGATGTGTACACGCACGTGTGAGTGGGGTAGGGGCAGAGAGAGAAGGAGACAGAGAATCCCAAACAGGCTATGTGCTGTCAGTGCAGAGTCCAACTCTCAGCTTGATCCCACAACCCCATGACTGTGAGATCATGACCTGAGCTGAAATCAAGAGTCAGATGCTTAACTGACTGAATCACCAAAGCACCCCAACATATATTTAATTTTAAAAATAATGTATGGAGCACTAACATTGTTCTGGGTGGTGAAAATATAAAAATTAAAATACTACAATAGAGGAATGCAAGGATGGGGGAGGGGAGATGGGGGTGGGTCACAGGAGGAATGCTGAAACCAGTCTAGCAATGTAGATCTCCCCTGGGCTGAGTCCTGAAAGCTGTGTAGGTTACTCAGGAAAGAAAGGAATGCAAAAAGGCTGTTAGAGCAGAGAAAACATCCTTAGCACAGATACATTTGTAATTTTAAGGAGTTAGATTACCTAGTAAATAAAGTATGAGGGGAGTGGCAGGAGATGGAACAGAGGATTAGGTCAAGGCCAAGACATAGAGCATTCTAGATGAAGAGTTTATAGTTTGTCCTTTGGCCACTATGTGGCTTTTAAGTGCAGAAGCAATATAGTCACTTGATGCTGACAATTGCATATCCTATTTAAAAAATAAGGTACTTGGAAGCAGAGTAGAAGATGAATTTGAGGGAGACACAATAAGATATGAGGACCTGAATTAGTCAAGTGGTAGCCAGCATAGATAAAATTATAAAAATTGCTCTAGTATTTATCAAGCATGTTCTATGTAATAGTCACTAATTGATTCAAATGAAATAACACATTCATTCCTACAGATGGCATAAGATGCAAGTATTAATATTATTCTCATTTTTCTAGTAAGAAAATCAAGGCATAAAAAAATAAGGAGTTTGCCCAAGATCACATAACTAGCAGATAGCAGGGATATGATTCAAACCTAAGAAGTCTGGCTCCGGGGCCCATGTTTCAACCACCACATGTTACATCCTCTCTAGGAGAAGGTTGGAGATGTATTTAATAAAGAAAAGTCTAAATATCATATGATTTCACTCATATGAGGACTTTAAGATACAAAACAGATAGACATAAGGGAAGGGAAGCAAAAATAATATAAAAACAGGGAGGGGAACAAAACATAAGAGACTCTTAAATATAGAGAACAAACAGAGGGTTGCTATAGGAGTTGTGGAAGGGAGGATGGACTAAATGGGTAAGGGGTATTAAGGAATCTACTCCTGAAATCATTGTTGCACTATATGTTAACTAAATAAATAAATTATTTGAAAAATAATAATACTTAAGCAAAAAAATAGAGGTAAAAGTCTATCAGATTTGGTTATTATTGGATGTGAGAGATGAAAAAGGGAAGAAGCTAATGTTGGGTTTCAGCCAAACAATTGTGTAGATGAATAGTAACAGCATTCCCTGAGAAAGGAAATACAAGAGGAACTGGGATGTAGAGAAAGGAGTAGAATATTAAGTTCAGGGTACTTGGGTGTCTCAGTCAGTTAAGCATCAGACTCTTAATTTCAGCTCAGGTCATGATCTCATGGTTCATGGGATTGAGCCTCACATCAGGGTCTGTGCTAACAGCACTGGGCTTGCTTGGGATTCTCTTTCTCCTTCTCTCTCTTTGCCCTTCCTCTACTCAAAATAAATTTTTAAAAAAGAATAAGTTTGATTTGGTACTTTTTCAGTCAGGGGTACCTGTGGCTCATTCAAATGTATATATTCAGGAATCAGTGTTGAAATTATGAGTCTAAAGCTTAGGGAACAGGTCAGGGCTAAAATGGAGATTAAAGAACCATGGGAAGTTTGTATTCTGTCAGAAAAGGAGGAGGCAGAACCCAGAATGCCAACATGAATCATTACAAAGGAAGTAAAGCCAAGAGAGAAGGAAAAGGAATCGAGCAGAAACAGTGGAATGATCAGCAATGTCAAATACAGCAGAAAGCACTGAAAGTGACTCACTGGATTTCACAGTAAGAACTTCGTTATTGAGCTTTGTAAAGCAGTGTGAGTATAGAGTGTAGACAGAAGTCAAACTGAGTGAGTAGTAAAATGAGGAAAGTAGAGGAAATGAAGCAGTAGAAATGGAAATACAGTTTTATTTCAAAAAGGATGGTCCAGAGAATAAGGAGATTTGAGGCATCTAGCTTTGCTTAACCTCTTTGAACCTTTTTCCTCATCTGGAAAATGGAGATGTTAACTTCTTTCTATCTTGACTTGTAGGAATTAAATGAGAAATGATGAATGAACTGTGCAGTACATACCAGACACATATAAATTGCTTAATGAAAGCTATCCCATTTCTCTCTATCAGCCCCTTCCTGAATAATGAGCTTGATTCAGAATCATATGATGTGGATAAAAGATGAAGATAGTCACTTTCCTCAGGGAGCTTATAGTGTAGCTAAAGTGCCAACACAATAATAAAATATATGTTGTAATTCACTGAACACAAACCATAGAATAACCATACTGCAAAACAGATGCTGTAGTGATATCAACAGTATACTGTTAACAGAAAGGAGATGTGGGTAATTCTGTGTGGAGAGAGCATGGGAAATACCTTGCAGGAAGGGAGATACTTGCATGAAAAACTGATAAATTTTCACCACAGAAAGCAAATTTTCACCACAGAAAGCCAAGTCAAGGGCATGGTAGGGGAAGTTGGTCCAAGATGGTGGTGTAGGAAGAAACTGAACTCACTTCCTCCTGTTCACACCAAATCTACAGCTACATATGGAACACTTCCATCTGAAAAAGAACTGGAAACTAGCTGAAATGTTTCTTCACAACAATGGATAAAAAGACCACATGGAGATGAGTAGGAGAGGCAGAGACATAGTCTCTCCAAAAACCCCACCCCAGAAGCAGTGACACCCAATAGGGAGGGATCTCTCAAGTCCAGAGTTTCTCTCAGAAGAGGGAGGGGTTTGTGCCCCACATCAAGCATCCCAACCCTTGGGACCTGCACTAGAGAGATGAGCCCCCAAAATGTCTGGCTTAGAAAACTAATGGGGCTTACATTCAAGGGACCCAAAGGACTGTAGGAAACGGAGATGCTCCTTTTAAAGGACTTATATGTAGTCTCACTTGCCCCAGGAACCAATGTAAAATCAGCAGTTTGAAAACCACTTTTACTACATATGAAGGGGATCCATTTGCTAATCTTAGGAGCAGGGCACAGGTGGGACTCTAGAGGCCAGCAGGGTACATGATTACAGCCCCCCAGGACTGGATATATTTGCATACTTTGAAAGCTACTGCCTGAGAGTCAGACTTCCAATAAGCCTGAAACTAGGTGCTCAGATCTTTCTCCTTGGATCATGACAGGTCTTGGTGCACTCTCAACAATGGGGAACTATCAAGAATAAATCAAGCAGCTTAGACAACCAAAAATGTTTGAAAGACATTCATCACTTCCACAAAGCCACATTTTATCACTTCCACAAAGCCACTCCTTCAAGACTTTAGAGTAGCTCTTTTTCATAATTCATAGAAACAAACACAAGACAGTCAAGCAAAATGAGGAAACAGGAGAATATGTTCCAAGCAAAATGGTAGGATAAAACCTCAAATATTATAAGTAATCTCTCTGATAAATAATTGAAAGTAATGATCATAAAGATACCAAACTTGGGACAAGAATGGATGAACACAATGAGAAGTTAAAGAGATAGAAAAATATAAGAAAGCATATTCTTTAAACAGAAGTCACAGAGCTGAAGAATACAATAACTGAACTGAAAAATACACTAGAGGGGTTCAACAGCAGACTAAATGAATCTGAAGAAAGAATCAATGATCTAGAAGACAGGGCAGTGGAACTCACCCAAACAGAGCAAGAAAAAAAAAGATTTTAAAAAGTGAATATAGTGTAGGGGATCTGTGGAACAAAATCAAGTGGGATAACATTCACATTATAAGGGTCTCAGAAGGAGAAGAGAGAGAGAGAAAGGAGTAGAAAAATTATCTGAAGAAAACATTGCTGAAAACTTCCCTAATCTGGGAAAGGAAACAGACAGCCAGATCCAGGAAGTTCAGAAAACTCCCAACAAGGTGAATCCAAAGAGATCTACCCAAGACACATTATGATTAAAATGTCAAAAGAGAGAATCTTAATGCAGCAAGAGAAAAACAACTTGTTACATGCAAGGGAATCCCCAGAAGGCTATCACCAGATCTCTCAGCAGGAACTTTGCAGTTTGAAAGAGAGTGGTATTATACAGTCAAAGCTCTGAGAGGGGGGATAAGAACTTTCAACCAAGACTACTCTACTCAGCAAGATTATCATTCAGAATTGAAAGAGAAATGAAGTTTTCAACAAACAAAAGGTAATTAAGTCCATCCCTACTAAACTGGCCTTACAAGAAGGGTAAAGGGGACTTCTTTGAGATGAAAAGAAAAGGCACTAATTAGTAACTAGAAAATATATGAAAGTAAAAATCACAACAATAAATTTAAATGTACAGTAGAGGTAGTAGACTAACCAGTTATAAAGCTAGTATGAAGGTTAAAAGACAAAAGTAGTAAAATTAACCATAACTACAAAACTTAGTTAAGGGATACACAAAAAGATGTAAAATGAGATATAAAAAAAAATGCTGAAGGGAAGTAAAAATGTGCTTTCACAATGCATTCAAACTTAAATTGCTGTAAACTTAAAATAGACTATATATATGTGTGTGTGTGTGTGTATATATATATATATATATATAGACTATATATATGTATATGTATATATATAGCCTACTATGTGTATATATATATAGTCTACCATATATATATATATATATATATATATATATATATATATAGTATTATATGTGAACTTCATGGTTCCACAGAGCAAAACAAGAGAGCAAGAGAAGAAGAAAGATACATAGAACTATAAAAGCAGCCAGAAAACAACAAAATGGCATACCTATCAATAATAACTTTAAATTTAAATGGACTAAATTCTCCAATCAAAAGACATAGAGGCTGAATGGATTAAAAACAACAGTCATCTGTATGCTACCTACAAGAGACTCACTTCAGACCTAAAGATACATAAAGCAAATGGGAAGCAAAAGAAAGCTGATGTAGCTATACTCATATCAGACAAAATAGACTTTGAAAGAACAACAAAAAAGCTGTAATGAAAGACAAATAAGGGCGTTACATAATGATGAAGGGATCAATCCAGCAAGAAGACATAACATTTATAAATACATATACACCCAACACAGTGGTACCAAAATATATAAAGCAAATACTAACAGACCTAAAGGGAGAAATTGACAGCAATAAAATAAAGGTTGGGGACTTTAAAACCCCACTTTACATCAATGGATAGGTCATCTTGAACAAACTCAATAAAGATACATTGGCTTTCAACAACACATTGGACAAGATTGACTTAACCAATATATACAGAACATTCCATCCAAAAGCAGCAAAATACACATTTTTCTCAAGTATAGACGGAACATTTTCCAGGATAGATCACATGTTAGGCCACAAAACAAGTCTTAACAAGTTTAAGAAGAATGAAATCATATCAGGCATCTTTTATGACCACAATGATAGGAAACTAGAAATCAATTCAAAGAAGAAAACTGAAAATATGGCAAATGTGCAGTGACTAAACAACATGGGTTAATGAAGAAATCAAAAGAGAGATCAAAAACTACCTCAAGACAAATAAAAATGGAAACACAACTTTATAGAATCTAAGGGACAAAGCAAAAGCAGTTCTAAGAGAGAACTTCATAGCAATACAGGCCTATCTCAAAAACAAGAATAATCTCAAATGAATAACTAAACCATATACCTAAAGGAACTAGGAAAAGAACAAATAGAACAAAATTACTAGGAGGAAGGAAATAATAAAGATCAGAGCAGAAATAAATAGGGACTAAAAGACAATAAGGAAAGATCAGTGAGGGGTGCCTAGGTGGCTCAATTGATTAAGCATCCAACTCTTGATTTCAGCTCAGGTCATGATCTCACAGTTCCTAAGTTCAAGCCCCACATTGGGCTGTGCAATGACGGTGTGGAGCCTGCTTGGGTTTCTTTCTCTCTCCCTCTCTCTCTGCCCCTCCCCTACTTGTGTGCTCGCTCTCTCTCTCTCAAAATAAATAATAAATAAACTTAAAAAAATATCAGTGAAACTGAGAGATAATTCTCTGAATAGATAAACAAAACTGACAAACTTTTAGCCAGGCTCACCAAGAAAAAAAGGAATAAGAGAGGGGACTCAAATGAATAAGTGAAATGAAAGAGAAGTTACAACTGATACCACAGAAATACAAGGACTGTAAGAGACTACTAAGAACAATTATACACCAACAAATTGGACAACCTGAGAAATAAATTCCTAGAAACATACAGACTTCCAAGACTGAATCATGAAGAAATAGAAAATTTGAATAGACTGATTAAAGGAGACTAAGGAGATTAAACAGTAATCAAAACCCTCCCAACAAACAACAATTCATGACCAGATAGCTTCACTGGTGAATTCCACTAAACATTCAAAGAAGACTTAATACCTATCTTTCTCAAAGTCTTCCAAAGAATTAAAGAGAAAGCAACACTTCCAAAACTCATTTTACAAAGCTGCAGTACCCTGATCCCAAATCCAAAGACACCACAAAAAAGAAAATTACATGCCAATATCTCTAATGAACAAAGATGTAAAAATCTTCAAAAAAATTCTGAAGCAAGCCAAATACTACAAGACATTAAAAGGATCATACATCATGATCAGTTATTCCAAGAATTTGTGGATGGTTCAAAATCTGTAAACCAATGCAGTACACCATTCAACAAAACGGATAGAATCATGTGATCATCCCAATACATGCAGAAAAATGATTTGACAAAATTCAGTATCCATTCATGATAGAATTCTCTCAACAAAGTGGGTATAGAAGGAACATGACTCACCATAATAGAGGCCATTTAGGACAAGCCCATAGCTAACATACTCAGTAGTGAAAAGCTGAAAACTTTCCTAAGATCAGCAATAAGACTAGGATAGCCACTGTCACTACTTTTATTCACCTTAGTACTGGAAGTCCTAGCCAGAGGAATTAAGCAAGAGAAAGAAATAGAAAACATATAAATCAGAAAGGAAAAAGTAAAACTGTTATTATTTTCAGGCAACATGATATAACTTGTATAGAAAGCCCTAAAGACTCCACCAAAAAACTGTTAGAACTAATAAATGAATTCAGTAAAGTTGCAGAGTACAATGTCAATATACAAAAAAAAATTGATTACATTCTATATACTTATAACAAACAATCAGAAAGAGAAATTAAGGGGTGTCTGGGTGGCTCAGTCGGTTAACGATTTGATTCTTGATTGTGGCTCAGGTCACAATCTCACAGTTCATGAATTCAAGCTGCACATCAGGCTCTGTGCTGACAGCATGGAGCCTGCTTGGGATTCTCTGTCTGTCTGTCTCTCTCTCTCTCAAAAGTAAATAAATAAACATTTTTTTTAATAAAGGGCATTAGAAAAAATATTTTTAAAAAAGATAAATTGAGAAAACAATGCCATTTACAATTGCATCATAAAGAATACATTCTGGGGGACCTGGGTAGCTCAGTAGGTTAAGGGTCCAACTTCAGCTCAGGTCATGATGTCATGGTTTATGGGTTCAGCCCTGCTTCAGGCTCTGTGCTGACAGCTCAGAGCCTGGAGCCTGCTTTAGATTCTGTGTCTCCTTCTCTCTTGGCCCCTCCCCTGCTCTCTCTCTCTCTCTCTCTCAAAAATAAAATAAAACATTTTAAAAATTAAAAAAAAATAATACAATCCCTAGGAATCAAAGACCTCCATGATTAAATTACACTGTACACTAAATTATAAGACATTAAAGAAAAACATTGAAGAAGACACAAATAGAAAATATACCATACCTATGGATTGGAAGAATTAATATTGTTCAAATGTCCATATTACCCAAAACAATCTACAGATTCAGTGTAATCTGTATCAAAATTACCATGGCATTTTTCACAGAAAGAGAATGAACTATCCTGAAATTTGTATGGAACCACAAAATATCCCAAATAGCCAAAACAATCTTGAGAAAGAAGAACAAAGCTGGAGACATCATGCGCCCTGATTTCAAACTATATTACAAAGCTATAGTAATCAAAATAGTATGGTATTTTAGGTTTTTTGAGGAACCTCCATACTGTTCTCCATAGTAGCTGCACCAATTTACATTCCCACCAACAGTGACTGGGTTCTCCTTTCTCCACATCCTTGCCAAAACTTTTTATTTTTTGTCTTTTTGATACTAACCATTATGACTGGTGTGAGGTTAAAGCTCACTGTGGTTTTGATTGCATTTCTCTGATGACTGGTAATGTTGAGCACCTTTTCATGTGTCTGTTGGCCATCTATCTGTAAGTACTCTTTAGAAAAATGCCTATTCCTCTGCCAATTTTTAATTGGATTATGTATTTACTTGGTGTTGAATTGTAGGAGTTCTTTATATTTTGTATATTAACCCCTTATCAGATATACCATTGGCAAATACAATTGTTTGTTTGTTTGTTTGTTTGTTTGTTTTAGAGAGTGTGTGAACAGGGAAAGGGAAGAAAGAGGGAAAGGGAGAGAATCCTAAATAGGCTCTGCACTGTCAGCACAGAGCCTAATGTGGGGCTCAATCTCATGAACATGAGATCATGACCTGAGCCAAAATCAAGAGCCAGACATTTAACTGACTGAGCCACCCAGATGCCCCTACTTTCTTCTATTCAGTAGGCTGAATTTTCATTTTATTAATGGTTTCCTTTACTATGCAAAAGCTTTTCAATTTTATGTAGCCCAATTGTTTATTTTTGCTTTTGTTTCCTGCCTGGGGAAACATAGAAAAGTACTGCTAAGGTTGGTGTCCAAGAGATTACTACCTATGTTTTCCTTTAGGAGACTTATGATTTCATGCATTAGAGTTAGGTCTTTAATCCATTTTGAGTTAATTTTTGTATATGGTATAAGATTGTGGTCTAGTTTCATTTTCCATATAGCTGTCCATGTTTCACAGCACCATTTACTGAAGAGACTATCCTTTCCTTATTATGCATTCTTGCCTGCTTTGTCATAAATTTATTGACCATACATGCATGGGATTAGTTCTGGGCCATCTATTCTGTTCAACTGATCTGTGTTTGTTCTTATGCCAGTACAATATGTTTTTTTTAACTGAGGTACAGTTGGTATAAAACATATTAGTTTCAGGTGGATCACATAGTGATTTGATAATTACATAACAAAATGCTCACCACAGTAAGTTAGCTACTGTCTGTCACCATACAAAGTTATTTACAATATTCCCTACAACGGTATTCCCTATGTTGTACTTTTTATCCCTGTGACTTATTTATTTTATAACTAGAAGCTTTTACCTCTTAATCCCCTTTTATTTCATCTATTCCCCCACTCCCTTCCCCTCTGGCAACCACTAGTTTTTTTCTCTATATTTATGAATCTGTTTCTCTTTATTTGTGTTGCTTTTTAGATTCTACATATAAGTGAAATCATATATTTGTCTTTCTCTGACTGATTATTTAGCATAAATCCCTAGTTCATCCATGTTGTCATGAATGGCGAGATTTAATTCTTTTTTATGGCTGAATAATATTCCACTGTATGTCTTCATTATCCATTCATCTATCAACAGACACTTGGGTTGTTTCCATATCATGGCTATTATAAGTAACACTGCAATAAACATAGGGGTGCATATATCAATAGTATTTTTCACAGAACTAGAACAAAACAAATCCTAAAATTTGTATGAAACCACAGAAGAATAGCCAAAGCTATCTTGAGAAAGAACAAAGCTAAATATAAATACACAGTGGACTATTACTCATCCATAAAAGAAAATGACATCTTACCATTTGTGACAACATGGATGGACCTCTAGGGAATTATGCTAAGCAAATTAAGTCAGACAGAGAAAGATAAATACTGGATAAATGTGCTTATATGTGGAATCTAAAAAACAAAACAAAACTCATAGATACAGAGAACACAATGGTGGCTGCAGAAGGGAAGGAATGGAGAGTGGGCAAAACAGTTGAAAAGGGTCAAGAGGTACAAACTTCCCATTATAAAATAAATAAGTCATGGGGACATAATATACAGCATGGTGACTATAATCAATAATATCATAGCATATGCTCAAAATTTGTCAAAAGAGCTAATTCTAAAATTATCTTTGTATGGGGACATGTAGTAATTAGGTTTATGTGGTGATCACTTTGCAATACACATAAATATCAAATAATTATGTTGTATGCCTGAAATCAATATAATGTTATGTGTCAATTATACCTCTATAATTTTTTAAGGGCATGATAGTATGGAATTCATGGAGTATCAGGCAGTAGTGAGTGGTCGGTTCTTGGTGGTAGAGAGGCAGATAATAGTGGTTGCCACAGTGGCTAGAAGACAAAATGTGAAAAAGTTGGCCCCACATCAGTCAATCTTGACTTAATCCTATAAGGAATGGCAGGCTTTTAGGGCTTAAACAGGGAGTGGCATGACAAATATGGTGTAGAGGAAGGAGAGAAGATTTAGGAGAATGTTTTAGTAATCCATGTGAAAGATGGCTTGACAGAGTTTTGGAAAAATGATATAGTGTCACCAGTTTATATGACTATTTTAAAAATCAGGTGTAATTGGACCTACACAAATACATGTGTGGGGTCCATTGCCCTCTTAACCAGGACTAAAGTAGATTTCTAGAGAATTCTAAGTCTGAAATTCTCTGATTTTAACAGGTTTGGGGGCCTAAGAGAGAGTCCTGATAATTTAATGGGAAGTGGAGATTATGTACTTAGTTGAGTCAAATAATGGTCTGATAGTTTCTACTAGTGAACACAAAAATACTACAGTGTAACTTGAAAGAATCAGAACATTAGGAATTAAAAAAGCATATGTTGAAGGAATTGGAAAACTGGATTACAGTTCTCAAAGTGTGGTCACTGGACTACCATGGATTATTTTGAAGTGTGTTGCTTAATTTCTAAGTAGAGACTCTCTAACTTTCTATCACTGATTTCTAGTGTAATTCCATTATGGAGAAGCATATTCTGTATGATTTCAATCCTTTTAAACTTACGTTGTTGTTGTTACCATTGTTATTATCATTATCAGCAAGGATATAGTCTTTCAGTGAATATTCTGTGTGCACTTGAAAACAACGCATATTCTGAAATTGTTGGGTGGACCGTTCTATAAGTGTCAGTTCTATTTGGTGGATGGTGTTGTTCCCTTCATCTGTTCACTTGCTGTTTCTTTTATTTTTTCACTGCAGTAGAAGTGTTAAAGTATCCAACCATAATTGTGGCATTTCTATTTCTCATATATTTTGAAGGTCTGTGGTTATATGCATACATATTTAGGGTTGTCCTGCCTACTTGGTGAATTCACCCTCTTGTTATGTATGTAGTGTCCTCCTGTATACCTGGTAATTTTCCTTGCTCTGAAGTCTGTTGTGTCTGATATTAGTCTTTTCTTTTGATTAGTGTTTGTGTAACATATGTTTTTCCATCCTTTTACTTTTTACCCACCTTCATCATTTTGAAAGTGGATTTCTTATGATAGCATATGGTCAGGGTCTTTTTTTTTTCATTAATCCATTTTGAAAATCTCTGTAATTATATGTTCGTATTTAAATTTAATGTAATTATTGATGTGTTTGGGATTAAGATCTACGGTGTTCTCTGCTTGTTCCTCTGATTCATTGCTCTGTTTCCTTTTACTGTCTTTGGATTATTTTTTAAATTTTCAATTTTAACTTATATATTGTTTTCTTTATATATTGTTATGTGGATTTTTTTCTTAATATCCAGGCTAGGAATTAATACACATCCTTAACTTTTCATAGTTCACTTATACTTGGTATTTTACTACACCAAGAGAGATGTATAAAATCTTCCATCAGGGGGCACATGGGTGTCTCAGTCAATAGAGCATAAAATTCTTGATCTCAGGGTTGTGAGTTCAAGCCCCACATTGGATGTGGAGCCTACCTAAGAAAAAAAAGAAAAAAGAAAACCTTCCACCATACAGGTCTCTTTAATATACCCCCTTAATGCTGTAGTTGTCATAGGTCATCTGCATATATCGAAAACCCTATCAGAAAATATTGTCATTTTTGCTTTTAAGTCAAACATACTTTAAAGAACTTAAAGAAAAATATCTATTATACTTACCTATATATTTACTATTTCTATTGCTCTTCCTTTAATTCCTGACTTTTGAAGTTTCTCTCTAGTATCATTTCCCTTTAGTATGAAGAGCTTTAAAATTTCTTTAGTGTAGGTCTGATAGTGACAAATTTTCTTAGTTTTCTTCATCTAAGAATGTATTTATTTCACTTTCTTCCCTAAAGTATTTTTTGTTGGATATAGAATTCTGGGTTGACAGTTGGTGTAGCATTTAAAAAATACTGTTCCACTTCTTTCTGGCCTCCATGAAAAATGTGTAGTCATTTGAATGATTGTTCCCTTATATATACATGATTTGTTGTTAGTTTCTGGCTGCCTTCAAGATTTTTTTCATTGTCTCTAGTCTTCAGTAGTTCAGTTATGATGTGTTGGGCATTGATATTCTTGGGTTTTCCTGTTTGAAGTTTGCTGAGTTTCTTGTACTGTAAGCTAAGGGGTTTTTTTTTTCATCACATTTAGAATGTTTTCAGAAATTTCTTTTTTTCTTCCTCATTTTTTTTAATTTAAATTTTAGTTAGCTAACATACAGTGCAATATTGGTTTAGGAGTAGAATTCAGTGATTCATCACTTACGTACAGCACCTAGTGCTCATCACAAGTGCCCTCCTTAGTACCCATCTAGATCACTGCCTATCCACCTCCCTCCATCAACCCATATTTTGTGCTCTATAATTAAGAGTCTCTTGTGGTTTGTTTTCCTCTCTTCCCCCCACTTTCCCCATATGTTTATCTGTTTTGTTTCTTAAATTCCACAAATGAGTGAAATCATATAGTATTTGTCTTTCTCTGATTGACTTATTTCACTTAGCATAATACATTCTAGCTCCATCCATGTCACTGCAAATGGAAAGATTTCATTCTTTTTGATGGCTGAGTAATATCCCATTGTGTGTGTGTGTGTGTGTGTGTGTGTGTGTGTGTGTGTGTATACACATACATACCACGTCTTCTTTATCCATTCATCAGTCGATGGACATTTGGGGTTTCTCCATAGTTTGGCTATTGTTGATAATAGTGATATAAACACTGGGGTGCATGTACCCCTTTGAATCTGTATTTCTGTGTCCTTTGGGCAAATACCTAGTAGTGCAATTGCTGGATGGTAGGGTAGTTCTATTTTTAGTTTCTTGAAGAACCTCCATATTGTTCTCCACAGTGGCTGCATCAATTAGCATTTCCACCAACAATGCAAGAGTGTTCCTCTTTCTCTGCATCCTTGCCAATACCTGTTGTTTCTTATGTTGTTAATTTTAGCCATTCTGACAGGTGTGAGGGTGGTTATCTCATCATGGTTTTGATTTGTATTTCCCTGATGATGAGTGATGGTGAGCATTTTTTTCATATGTCTGTTAGCCATATGGATGTCTTCTTTGGAAAAGTATCTATGAATGTCTTCTGTCCATTTCTTAACTGGCTTATTTGTTTTTTGGCTGTTGAGTTTAATAAGTTCTTTATAGATTTTGGATACTAAACCTTTATCAGATATGTCATTTGCAAATGTCTTCTCCCATTCCTAGGCTGTATTTTAGTTTTGTTGATTGTTTCCTTCACTGTGCAGAAGCTTTTTTTCTTGATGAAATTCCAATAGTTGATGTTTGCTTTTGTTTCCTTTGCCTTTGGCAGTATGTCTAGTAAGAAGTTGCTCCAGGTGAGATCAAAGAGGTTGCTGCCTGGGTTCTCCTCTAGGATTTTGATGGTTTCCTGTCTCACATTTAGGTCTTTTATCCATTTTGAATTTATTTTTATGTATGTGTAAGAAAGTGGTGCAGTTTCATTTTTCTGCATATTGCAGTCCAGTTTTTCCCAACACCTTTTGCTGAAGAGACTGTCTTTATGCCACTGGATATTCTTTCCTGCATAGTTGAAGATGAGTTGACCATACAGTTGTGGGTCCATTTCTGGGTTTTCTATTCAGAACACCAAAGTTCTGTAGGGGTTCTGTATCCAGGGTTTTGTTTTCTGAACCCCTTAGCTGAGGCTAAGACTTCCAGTACTATTTTAAATAGTAATGATGAGAGTGAACATCCTTGTCTTGTTCCTAACTGTAGAGAAATGGTTCTCAATTTTTCCCCTTTGAGGATGATATTAGCTGTGGATCTCTTATATACAGCCTTAATGATGTTAAGGTATGTCCCATGTATGCCTACTTTGTTGAGGGTTTTTATCAAGAATGAATGTTGTATTTTATCAAATGCTTTTCTGCATCTATTGACAAGACCATATGGTTCTTATCATTTCTATTATAATAGAGTGTATCATGATGATTTATTTGCAAATATTGAATCAGCCCTGCAGCCCAGGAATAAATCCCACTTGATCATGGTGAATACTCTAATGTACTATTAAATTCGATTTGTTAGTATCTTGTTGAGAATTTTTGCATCCATATTATCAGGGATATTAGCCATATTATCAGGGTAATTCTCCTTTGAGTGGGGTGTTTGTTTTGGAATCAAAGTAATGCTGGCCTCAATAAAATAAGTTTGGAAGTTTTCCTTCCATTTCTATTTTTTGGAACAGTTTGAGAAGAATATGTATTAACTCTTCTTTAAATGTCTGGTAGAATTCCCCTGGGAAACCATCTGGCCCAGGACTCTGGTGGGAGATTTTTTATTACTGGTTCAATTTCTTTGATGGTTAAGGGTCTGTTCAAATTTTCTATTTCTTTCTGTTTCAGTTTTGGTAGTTTGTGAGTTTCTAGGAATTCATCCATTTCTTCCAGATTGCCTGCAGTTTGTTAGCATATAATTTTTCATAGTATTCTCATAATTGTATTTCTGTGGTATTGATTGTGATATATCCTCTTTCATTTGTAATTTTATCTATTTGGGTCCTTCCTCTTTTCTTTTTGATCAGTATGGCTAGGGGGTTATCATTTTTGTTAATTCTCTCAAAGAACTAGCTCTTAGTTTCATTGATCTGTTCTACTGGGTTTTTTGTTTGTTTCTGTATCACTTATTTCTGCTCTAATCTTTATTATTCCCCTTCTTCTGTTGGCTTTACTTTATTTGCTTCCTTTTCTATCTCCTTTAGGTGTAAGGTTATGTTGTGTATTTGGGACCTTTCTTGCTTCTTGAGATAAGCCTAAATTACAATATACTTCCCTCTTAGGACTCCCTTTGCTGCATCCCAAAGGTTTTGGACTGTCATGGTTTCATTTTTATTTGCTTCCATGTATTTTTTAAATATTTATTTATTTTGAGAGAGGGAGAGAGCATGAGCAGAGGAGGGGCAGAAAACGAGAGACAGAGAGAGAGAGAGAGAGAGAGAGAGAGAGAGAGAGAGAGAATCCCAAGCAGGCTCCACTGTCAACGCAGAGCACTACGTGGGGCTCTATCTCATGAACTGTGAGATCATGACCTGAGCCCAAATCCAAAGTCAGACACTTTTAACTGAGCCACTCAGGCACCCCTGCTTCCTGTATTTTTTTAATTTCTTCTATTTCCTGGTCAACCTATTCATTCTTTAATAGAATGTCCTTTTACCTCCATGTACTTGAAGGTCTTCCAAACTTTTTCTTGTGGTTGACTACAAGTTTCATAGTGTTGTGATCTGAAAATATGCATGGCATGATCTCAATCTTTTTGTATTTGTTGAAGGCTGATTTGTGACCCAGTATGTGATCTGTCCTGGAGAATGTTCCATGTGTACTCAAAAAGAATGTGTATTCTGCTGTTTTAGGATGAAATATTCTGAATATATCTGCAAAGTGCATATGGTCCAGTGTGTCATTCAAAGCCATTGTTTCCTTATGAGGAGGTATGTCCTGTGGTTTTCTGCTTAGATGCCATAACTGTAAGTGGGGTGTTAAAGTCCCCTACTATTATTGTATTATTATCAATGAGTGTCTTTATGTTTGTGATTAATTGACTTATATATTTGGGTGCTTTCAAGCTGGGGGCATAAATATAATTGATAGATCTTCTTGGTGGATAGAACCCATTATTATGATATAATGCCCTTCTTCATCTCTTGTTACAGTCTGTTTTAAAATCTAATTTGTCTGATGTAAGTATCGCTACTCTAGTTTTCTTTTGACGTCCATTAGCATGTTAGAGGGTTCTCCATCCCCTCACTTTCAATCTTCAGGTGTCTTTAGGTCTAAAATGAGTCATAGGCAGCATATACATGAATCTTGTTTTTTATTCATTCTGATGCCCTTTGTCTTTTGATTGAAATATTTAGTCCATTTACATTCAGAGTGATTATTGAAATACATGAATTTAGTGACATTGTGTTGCCTGTAGAGTTGGTTTCTGGTGATGCGCTCTGGTCCTTTCTAGTGTTTGTTGCTTTTGGTCTTTTGTTTTCTCCACTCAAAGAGTCCTCAAAATTTCTTGTAGGGCTGGCTCCTGTAGTTTTTGTTTGTCGGGGAAACTCTTTATCTCTCCTTCTATTTTGAATGACAGCCTTGCTGGATAGAGTATTCTTGGCTGCATATTTTTCCTATTTAGCATGTTGAATATATCTCGCCAGTCCTTTCTGGCCTGTCAAGTTTCTGTGGACAGTTCTACTATGAACCTGATCTGTCTTTCCTTGTAGGTTAAGGACTTTTTTTCCCCTTGGTGCGTTCAATATTCTTTCCTTGTTAGTGTTTTTTGTGAATTTGACTATGACATGTCTTGGTGATGGCTGGCTTTTATTGAATTTAATGGGAGTTCTCTGTGTTTCTTGGATTTTATATCTGTGTCCTTTCCCAGAATAGGGAAGTTTTCATCTATAATTTGCTCACATAAACCTTCTGTCCCTTTTTCTCTCTCTTCATCTTCTGGGACTCCTAATGTGTAGAACTATTATATAGTTCTAATATATCAATTTCATTCTTTTTTTCATCTATATTTAACCCTTGAACAACAGAGGGGTTAAGAGTGCTAACTTCACACACAGTCAAAATCCACACATAACTTTTGATTCCCACAAAATTTACCAATAGCCTATTGTTAACCAGAAACCTTACTAACATAAGCAGTCAGTTATCACTTCTTGTTCATGTTGTATGTATTACATACTTTATTCTTACAATAAGTAAACTAGAGAAAAGAAAATGTTAAGAAAATCATAAGGAAGAGAAAATACATTTACAGCACTGTACTGTAGTTATCAAAAAAAAAATCCACATGTAAGTGGACCCGCACACTTCAAACCTGTGTTATTCAAGTGTCAACTATATCTCCCTGCTGTTATTTTCCATTCAGTTCAAGAGTATTTACCCTTATTTCTTAGAGTCTGGTTATAAGAGCTGCTTTAAAGTCTGATAATTTCAACTACCATGTTACCTTGGTGTTGAGATCTGTTGGTTGTCCTTTCCCTTAAACATTACTGAGATTTTCATAGTTGTTTGTACGTTAAGTCATTTTGAATAATATCTTGGACATTTTGAATACTATGTTATGAGACTCTGAACCTTGTTTAGTTGCTGTGGAGAATGATGGCTATTACATTTTTTAAGAAGTTGATCCAATTTAGACTACAAGTTCTTACTGGCCTTCAGGGTATATGTTTCTTAGGTCATTTCAGTTTTCAAGGTGTTTTCAGTGCTATTTGGATAATGTAAATCACTCAGTGGCTAGTCTGGGACCTGTAAAATATTCTAGTCCATAGTTCAGTCCTCAAAGACTTTCTACCCTGTTTAGGCTCAGATCCACCCATGCACAGTTTGGGGTAAGTCCTGGAGTTTATACACTTTTTGGGATCATTTTCTTGAATTCCTTCCTCTCTGAATTCTTCCAGACACTTTATGGTTCCAGAAGCCCCTATATTCCTGATCTTTTTGCAAGAAAGATGGGCTTTTGTTTTCTTACTTTGCAATATACTTCCTGCAAATGTGTCTGCCTCTAGAGCCAAGCAGCAGGAAAACAGAGATAGAAAAATGAAACAGGATTCTCCTCCCACCTCCATGTTCTTAGGACCAAAGCTCCTCTAGTCGTGGAGGATTCCCCTTCCTCAGGGTTTTAGGTGCCTATCGGGCTGTCATTGCCATACTACAATAGGATTTCCTGGGAATTGGGGGTGGGAGGAAACAACAACAGAGAAGATTTCCCCCATTCGTTCATACTCTTAGGGGCCCCTTTTCCTTCTCTTCAGACCAGAAAGGGCTTCTTTTGGAGTACCTTTTGGGCACACCCAGTTTCAAGTTGCTGTTGAGATCAAGCCAGAGGATATCATAGGGACAACAAAATAATTTTCTAAGCACTACTTGCTTAATCACTTCAGGGATACAAAAGAGAAGGGAAAGGAACAAACATTTATTTGAATACATACCAAATTTAAAAATTTTTTTAAACATTTATTTATTTTTAAGACAGAGAACACAAGCAGGGGAGGGGTAAAGAGAGAGGGAGACACACAGAAATCGAAACAGGCTTCAGGCTCCAACCTGTCAGCACAGAGCCCGACATGGGGCTCAAACTCACAGACTGCAAGATCATGACCCAAGCCAAAGTCAGATGCTCAACCGACTAAGCCACCCAGGTGCCCCTACATATGAAAATGTTTAAGCTAATCTAATAACCTTACAAAGTAGACAAAACTGGAAGGGGGCAATTTTATATCTGGATGATGGGATGATAAAGAATGGGACAATATCCCTTGTCTTCCCAAGACCCTATGCAACACTGGTCCTTACAATTTGAAGGGTAAGTCTGTCTCATATTTATGAAATGCCCAGGACTTCATGGGTAGTATTTTACTTAAGCACCCCTAAAATAATATGCCTTAATTAAAACTAACAGTCATGCTTTTGGAGAAATGTCAGACTGTGTGACTGAGCAGCTGGAGATTTGGGGGTTTTGAGACCTTCTCAATAGTCCTTATTTCACATTGTTGAATGACAACCTGTTCTGCCACAATTATCATATATGGTCATACAGGTTACAGACTCCAGGAGAAGTTTTCTGGGTTTTTTCCTCATGGATTTTGATGTAAATGGCACCTCCTGAAGCTGTGTGCATTTTGGCTGTGTACCCTGCTCACAGCAAAGATCCTGGACAATGAAAAAAGTACGATGTGGCAATAACAGCATATCATCTCTTTTCTTCATTTACTCTCTGCCTCTTTCCTCCTCTCCCAGTGTTGGAGGAAGATGACTGTGACCTCTCCAGAGTCTTTGAGTCTCGCTAGAAGAAACCATCCATTCTCCCAGAGTGCCCCAACAGGACTGAACTGCATGGGCTGGCCAGAGTACCTACCAGACACTGGTGAGTCATGTGCCTCTCTCTTTTGTTTTATATTCTGGTGTCCTAGAAAGAAGGACAAGAAATGAGAGAGTATCGTTGACTGCTATGTTTACTTGTCTGGCAGAAGTAGCTTGAAGGTGAGACAGATAAACCAGTGTCTCTTATCCCTTCAGTTAGGAAGAGGTCCCTAACACCCAGAGAAAGGGAATTATTGGCTTGGGGAAGATTCCATTATTGAATCCCCAAACCTGCCTCCATTCATTTATTTTGAGTAAAACTAATGTTCATCTCTTGGGTCTAGCAATAGGATATAATTATAGGATATATAACTTGCAGAAGAAATAATCACATAGAGAGTTGTCTTTAGTCTAGAATGGAACTTGAGTGTGTTTTCCCTTTGACAGACAAGCTTCTTCTGTGAGTTTTATGGCTGCTTCTCTGAGTCTCTTACCCAAATCTATGGCAAACAGCATCACATCATATATTTGCCCATAAAAGCACTGGCCTTTGTGCCAGAAGGAAACTGGGCCAAGATAGGGCATCCTCATGCATAGCCACCACCTTTCCCAGACCTAACCTAGGAGGGGCTTGCATATGCTGAAAATGTTCAAGGGCTCCCGGTGTCAAGTGTCAGATCTTGAGCAGGTGCAGATTTTATTAGCAACCTTATTGTCTGAAAGCTGGCTGGAAGGAGAGGCCAATCTGGTGTTTAGGAAAGACAAAGAATGGAGGGCACCTGGGTGGCTCAGTTGGTTGAGTGTCCAACTTCAGCACAGGTCATGATCTCACTGTTCATGAGTTTGAGCCCCACATCGGGCTCACTGCTGTCAGCCTGTTAGTGCAGAGCCTGCTTCGGATCCTCTGTCCCCCTCACTCTGCCCCTCCCCGGCTTGCACTCACCCAAAAATAAATAAATATATATGTTTTAAATATAAAGAATGGTAAATCCCTAGACAGGGTTGAAAAAGCAAAATAGCTACACCTGTCAAACATGTACTTCATCCAGACTTGGGGAGTGGGAACAGGACTGACATTCCAGGCAAAAGATGACAGGAGCAGAGTGGCTAGGCTCTGGGGGTTCAAGTGCAGCATATGCCATCCTGAGGGAGGTCAGCTCTGATGCAGAACTGGTCCTGAACTCTGAATCCAACTCAGTGCATACTAGGTGCTGGTCCTGGGGGAGCTAGCTGCTCTGATTAGGTGGTGGACATGATTATTTTCCATTAGCAAATGTATGTGCTTATGCTGCATCATGCAGTGGACTTATTCTTTCCCAGATTGTTTGTGATTTAAATTCACAGTAAGCAAAGTCATGAAAAGGTAAGTTTGACAACTGCTGAAAGAATGTTTTCAAAGGAAACAGATATTTCTAACATAGGTCTTCATTAAGTTATGGGATTATTTACAGGCTCATGGAAGGAGCAGTAATTGGTGACAATAGTGTTTTTCCAGTGATAATTCTCAAGGCTGAATTTGCCCTTTGAAGTTAGAACTTTCTTACAAATCCAAAGCTTAATAATCATATGTGCCTAAAATTTCAGAGGTTCATTTGAATTAACTGACAGGTGGGGGTGCCTGGGTGGCTCAGTCAGTTAAGCGTCTGACTCTTGATTTTGGCTTAGGTCATGATCTCACGGTATCATGGGTTCAAGCCCCATGTCGGGCTCTGCGCTGACCCTGCGGAGCCTGCTTGGGATTCTCTCTCTCTCTCTCTCTCTCTCTCTCTCTCTCTCTCTCTCTCTCTTTCTCTCTCTCCCGCTCTCTGCCCCTTCCGATTCACGCTGTCTCTCAGAATAAATAAATAAATTTTTTAAAAAATTGACAGGTGTGGGCGCCTGGGTGGCTCAGTCGGTTGAGCGTCCGACTTCGGCTCAGGTCATGATCTAGCAGTCTGTGAGTTCCAGCCCCGCATCGGACTCTGTGCTGATGGCTCAGAGCCTGGAGCCTGCTTTGGATTCTGTGTCTCCCTCTCTCTCTGACCCTCCCCCACTCATGCTCTGTCTCTCTCTCTCTGTCAAAAAATAAATAAAACATAAAAAAAATTTTTTTTAATTGACAGGTGAATTTATTGCAGAATAATCAAAAAACCTCAGTGACACATATGTCCTGACATGCTTGCACCCCAAGGATACTGCTCTGGATGTAAGAGATCAGGGCTCTGGCTCTAGCTGCACTAGATATGGGGGTGAGAAATCGTGCACATCCCTCATTTCTCTGTATTTCAGATTCCTTCATTATTTAAAAAAGGAATAATAATTCCTCTTTTCCCATTTCATCAGGTTAATATTGACAGTCAAGTTAATATGGACTTTAACTTGGGTCTCTGTATTTAGCTTAGGAAAGCCTTCTTTTCTTTATCACTTCAATTCCAACTGTTCTGTTCCAGACTTCTGGGGTTATATTTCCAGTCTCTATCCCTAGAACCTCTCTCATCATTTTCATTATTTTAAAAAATATTTCCGCTTAGGTCTTGGAGAATTTCTGTTTTATCTTCTCCTTTGTTTTTCTGGTTTTACTACCTGTTCATTGCCTCCTAGATTTGTGATTCAGTGATCACACTTTTAATCTACAATAAATCTTTCCAATGTCCTATAGAAGTTTGGTAAAAACAGAATATTGAGAATTTCGTAAAAACTTTCTCCTGTTCATGTTTTATAAATTTATTTGCAAATTCACCTGCATTTGTTTTGACTGGTAGTTTTTCTATAGGTGAAATTTCTCTATTTCTCTCTTATCCTTACAGACATCAATCTTTCCCCAACAAGGGCTTGTTATCAAGTAGTTGGAGACAACATCCTTTCAGAGACTGCTATAGAGTGCTATTAAACTCCTTCAAACACAGCTGAAGCAGGAAGTGAAAGGCTTCCCTGTAATGTGTATCACAAGTTCAGTCACCTTGGAGGGAGCTGTAAGCAGTGCCACCAGGAAACTTTCCTTCTTTTCAGCATTTCTTTTACATGTGTGGAGTAGCCAAGAATTATCCTGATGTGGGAGCATGCCACCCTTTGCCCCACAAGTTGGTGCCCAGAATAAATTGCACCACATCCACTCCACTCTCAGTGGAACCAGCAGAGCCAGATACAACTCTGCAAGTTGCCAGCACACAGATGCACACAGATTAGTGTAAAACCCTCTGCACCTCCAGAGCCCATGCCCATTACTTAGGGAGGTTGGCGAGGTTCTACCAGGCACTTTCCTACTTGCCTTCTGTTTCCATTGTTATTTCAAAGGTATGGGTCACTTCTTTCTTCAAGCCAATTATATCTCATGGGTGAATTTCTCTACTTTTTAAACAGCTTTATTGAAATATAGTTCACATTCCATAAAGTTCACCCATTTAAAGTGTACAATTCAGATTTTATTAGTCTGTTCACATATAGGTGTAATCATCACCACAAATTTTCCTATTCTGGATTTGCATATGAATGGAATCCTATAGGGCCTAGTCTTCTGTGACTTTTTTCACTGAGGATAGCGTTTTCAAGGTTCATCCATGTTGTCACATGTATCATTCCTTTTGATGACTGAATAATAGCCCATTTTATACAGATGTACCACAACTTGCTTATCCATTCATCTACTGGTGGACATTTGGACAGTTTCCAGCTTTCAGCTATTATGAATAATGTTGCTATAAAAATTCATGTACAAGTTTTAGTGAAGCCTTATGTTTTCACTCACATACATAGGACTAGAACTGGTGGGTCAGATGTTAACTTTATATTGAATCATTTGAAGAATTGCTAAACTGTGTTCTTTTCTTTTTTAATATATGAAATTTATTGTCAGATTTGTTTCCATACATCACCCAGTGCTCATCCCAACAGGTGCCCTCCTCAATACCCATCACCCACCCTCCCCTCCCTCCCACCCACCATCAGCCCTCACTTTGTTCTCAGTTTTTAAGAGTCTCTTATGCTTTGGCTCTTTCCCACTCTAACCTCTTTTTTTTTTCCTTCCCCTCACCCATGGGTTCCTGTTAAGTTTCTCAGGATCCACATAAGAGTGAACACATATGCTATCTGTCTTTCTCTGTATGGCTTATTTCACTTAGCATAACACTTTCCAGTTCCATCCACGTTACTACAGAGGGCCATATCTCATTGCTATGTAGCACTCCATTGTGTATATAAACCACAGTTTCTTTATCCATTCATCAGTTGATGGACATTTAGGCTCTTTCCATAATTTGGCTATTGTTGAGAGTGCTGCTATAAACATTGGGGTACAAGTGCCCCTATGCATCAGTACTGCTGTATCCCTTGGGTAAATTCCTAGCAGTGCTACTGCTGGGTCATAGGGTAGATCTATTTTTAATTTTTTGAGGAACTTCCACACTGTTTTCCAGAGTGGCTGCACCAATTTGCATTCCCACCAACAGTGCAAGAGGGTTCCCGTTTCTCCACGTCCTCTCCAGCATCTGTAGTCTCCTGATTTGTTCATTTTGGCCACTCTGACTGGCGTGAGGTGATATCTGAGTGTGGTTTTGATTTGTATTTCCCTGATGAGGAGCGACGTTGAGCATCTTTTCATGTGCCTGTTGGCCATCCGGATGTCTTCTTTAGAGAAGTGTCTATTCATGTTTTCTGCCCATTTCTTCACTGGGTTATTTGTTCTTCGGGTGTGGAGTTTGATGAGCTCTTTAGAGATTTTTGGATACTAGCCCTTTGTCCAATATGTCATTTGCAAATATCTTTTCCCATTCCGTTGTTGCCTTTTAGTTTTGTTGATTGTTTCCTTTGCTGTGCAGAAGCTTTTTATCTTCATGAGGTCCCAATAGTTCATTTTTGCTTTTAATTCCCTTGCGTTTGGGATGTGTTGAGTAAGAGATTGCTGCAGCTGAGGTCAGAGAGGTCTTTTCCTGTTTTTTCCTCTAGGGTTTTGATGGTTTCCTGTCTCACATTCATGTCCTTTATCCATTTTGAGTTTATTTTTGTGAATGGTGTGAGAAAGTGGTCTAGTTTCAACCTTCTGCATGTTGCTGTCCAGTTCTCCCAGCACCATTTGCTAAAGAGACTGTCTTTTTTCCACTGGATATTCTTTCCTGCTTTGTCAAAGATGAGTTGGCCATACGTTTGTGGGTCTAGTTCTGGGGTTTCTATTCTATTCCATTGGTCTATTTGTCTGTTTTTGTGCCAGTACCATGCTGTCTTGATGATGACAGCTTTGTAGTAGAGGCTAAAGTCTGGGATTGTGATGCCTCCTGCTTTGGTCTTCTTCTTCAAAATTACTTTGGCTATTTGGGGCCTTTTGTGGTTCCATATGAATTTTAGGATTGCTTGTCCTAGTTTCGAGAAGAATGCTGGTGCAATTTTGATTGGGATTGCATTGAATGTGTAGATAGCTTTGGGTAGTATTGGCATTTTGACAATATTTATTCTTCCAACCCATGAGAATGGAATGTTTTTCCATTTCTTTATATCTTCTTCAATTTCCTTCATAAGCTTTCTATAGTTTTCAGCATACAGATCTTTGACATCTTTGGTTAGATTTATTCCTAGGTATTTTATGCTTCTTGGTGCAATTGTGAATGGGATCAGTTTCTTTATTTGTCTTTCTGTTGCTTCATTATTAGTGTATAAGAATGCAACTGATTTCTGTACATTGATTTTGTATCCTGCAATTTTGCTAAATTCATGTGTCAGTTCTAGCAGACTTCTGGTGGAGTCTGTCAGATTTTCCATGTATAATATCACGTCATCTGCAAAAAGTGAAAGCTTAACTTCATCTTTGCCAATTTTGATGCCTTTGATTTCCTTTTGTTGTCTGATTGCTGATGCTAGCACTTCCAACACTATGTTAAACAACAGCGGTGAGAGTGGACATCCCAGTCGTGCTCCTGATCTCAGGGAAAAAGCTCTCAGTTTTTCCCCATTGAGGATGATGTTAGCTGTGGCCTTTTCAAAAATGGCTTTTATGATCTTTAAGTATGTTCCTTCTATCCTGACTTTCTCGAGGGTTTTTATCAAGAAAGGATGCTGAATTTTGTCAGTGCTTTTTCTGCATTGATTGACAGGATCATATGGTTCTTATCTTTTCTTTTATTAATGTGATGTATCACGTTGATTGATTTGCAAATGTTGAACCAGCCCTGCATCCCAGGAATGAATCCTGCTTGATCATGGTGAATAATTCTTTTTATATGCTGTTGAATTCGATTTGCTAGTATCTTATTGAGAATTTTTGCATCCATATTCATCAAGGATATTGGCCTGTAGTTCTCTTTTTTTACTGGGTCTCTGTCTGGTTTAGGAATCAAAGTAATACTGGCTTCATAGAATGAGTCTGGAAGTTTTCCTTCCCTTTCTATTTTTTGGAATAGCTTGAGAAGGATAGGTATTATCTCTGCTTTAAACGTCTGGTAGAACTCCTCTGGGAAGCCATCTGGTCCTGGACTCTTATTTGTTGGGAGATTTTTGATGACTGATTCAATTTCTTTGCTGGTTATGGGTCTGTTCAAGCTTTCTATTTCCTGCTGATTGAGTTTTGGAAGTGTGTGGGTGATTAGGAATTTGTCCATTTCTTCCAGGTTGTCCAGTTTGTTGGCATATAGTTTTTCATAGTATTCCCTGATAATTGCTTGTATTTCTGAGGAAATGGTTGTAACAATTCCATTTTCATTCATGATTTTATCTATTTGGGTCATCTCCCTTTTCTTTTTGAGAAGCCTACTAGAGGTTTATCAATTTTGTTTATTGTTTCCAAAAACCAACTCTTGGTTTCGTTGATCTGCTCTACAGTTTTTTTAGGTTCTATATTGTTTATTTCTGCTTGAATCTTTATAATTTCTCTTCTTCTGCTGGGTTTAGGGTGTCTATGCTGTTCTGCTTCTATTTCCTTTAGGTGTTTGTTAGATTTTGTATTTGGGATTTTTCTTGTTTCTTGAGATACACCTGGATTGCAATGTATTTTCCTCTCAGGACTGCCTTCGCTGCATCCCAAAGCGTTTGGATTGTTGTATTTTCATTTTCATTTGTTTCCATATATTTTTTAATTTCTTCTCTAATTGCCTGGCTGACCCATTCATTCTTTAGTAGGGTGTTCTTTAACCTCCATGCTCTGGGAGGTTTTCGAGACTTTTTCCTGTGGTTGATTTTAAGCTTCATAGCATTGTGGTATGAAAGTATGCATGGTATGATCTCAGTTCTTGTATACTTATTTTTTTTTTTAATTTTTTTTTCAACGTTTATTTATTTTTGGGACAGAGAGAGACAGAGCATGAAAGGGGGAGGGGCAGAGAGAGAGGGAGACACAGAATCGGAAACAGGCTCCACGCTCTGAGCCATCAGCCCAGAGCCCGACGCGGGGCTCGAACTCCTGGACCGCGAGATCGTGACCTGGCTGAAGTCGGACGCTCAACCGACTGCGCCACCCAGGCGCCCCAGTTCTTGTATACTTATGAAGGGCTGTTTTGTGACCCAGAATGTGATCTATCTTGGAGAATGTTCCATGTGCACTCAAGAAGAAAGTATATTCTGTTGCTTTGGGATGCAGAGTTCTAAATATATCTGTCAAGTCCATCTGATCCAATGTCTCATTCAGGGCCCTTGTTTCTTTCTTGACCGTGTGTCTAGATGATCTATCCATTTCTGTAAGTGAGGTGTTAAAGTCCCCTGCAATTTCCACATTCTTATCAATAAGGTTGCTTATGTTTGTGAGTAATTGTTTTATGTATTTGGGGGCTCCCGTATTTGGCGCATAGACATTTATAATTGTTGGCTCTTCCTGATGGATAGACCCTATAATTATTATATAATGCCCTTCTTCATCTCTTGTTACAGCCTTTAATTTAAAGTCTAGTTTGTCTGATAGAAGTATGGCTACTCCAGCTCTCTTTTGACTTCCAGTTGCATGATAGTTCTCCATCCCCTCATTTTCAATCTGAAGGTGTCCTCAGGTCTAAAATGAGTCTCTTGTAGACAGCAAATAGAAGGGTCTTGTTTTTTTATCCATTCTGATACCCTATGTCTTTTGGTTGGCGCATTTAGTTCATTTACATTCAGTGTTATTATAGAAAGATATGAGTTTAGAGTCATTGTGATGTCTGTAGGTTTCATGCTTGTAGTGATTTCTCTGATACTTTGTCTCACAGGATCCCCCTTAGGATCTCTTGTAGGGCTGGTTTAGTGGTGTTGAATTCCTTCAGTTTTTGTTTGTTTGGGAAGACCTTTATCTCTCCTTCTATTCTAAATGACAGATTTGCTGGATAAAAGATTCTCGGCAGCATATTTTTTCTGTTCATCACATTGAAGATTTCCTGCCATTCCTTTCTGGCCTGCCAAGTGTCAGTAGAGAGATCCATCAGGAGTCTTATTGGTCTCCCTTTATATGTTAGAGCACGTTTATCCCTAGCTGCTTTCAGAATTTTCTCTTTATCCTTGTATTTTGCCAGTTTCACTATGATGTGTCGTGCAAAAGATCGATTCAAGTTACGTCTGAAGGGAGTTCTCTGTGCCTCTTGGATTTCAATGCCTTTTTCCTTCCCCAGATCAGGGAAGTTCTCAGCTATTATTTCTTCAAGTACCCTTTCAGCACCTTTCCCTCTCTCTTCCTCCCCTGGAATACCAATTATGTGTAGATTATTTCTCTTTAGCGCATCACTTAGTTCTCTAATTTTCCCCTCATACTCCTGGATTTTTTTATCTCTCTTTTTCTCAGCTTCCTCTTTTTCCATAATTTTATCTTCCAGTTCACCTATTCTCTCCTCTGCCTCTTCAGTCTGAGCTGTGGTTGTCTCCATTTTATTTTGCAGCTCATTGATAGCATTTTTTAGCTCCTCCTGGCAGTTCCTTAGTCCCTTGATCTCTGTAGCAATAGATTTTTTGCTGTCCTGTATACTGTTTTCAAGCCTAGCGATTAATTTTATGACTATTATTCTAAATTGACTTTCTGTTATATTGTTTAAATCCTTTTTGATCAGTTCGTTAGCTGTCATTATTTCCTGGAGACTCTTTTGAGGGGAATTCTTGCATTTCGTCATTTTGGATAGTCCCTGGAGTGGTGCAGAACTGTGGGGCACTTCCCCTGTGCTGTGTTGAATAACTTGCGTTGGTGGGTGGAGCTGCAGTCAGACCTGATGTCTGCCCCAGCCCACTGCTGGGGCCACAGTCAGACTGGTGTGTGCCTTCTCTTCCCTTCTCCTAGGGGCAGATTCACTGTGGGGTGGCGTGGCCTGTCTGGGCTACTTGCACACTGCCAGGCTTGTGGTGCTGGGGATCTGGCGTATTAGCCGGGGTGGATTGGCAAGTTGCACAGGGGCGGGAGGGGCAGGCTCAGCTCGCTTTTCCTTCAGTGGTCCGCTTCAGGAGGGGCCCTGCAGCACCAGGAGTGAGTCAGACCCACCGCAGGAGGGATGGATCCGCAGAAGCACAGCATTGGGTGTCTGCGCGGTGCAAGCAAGTTCCCTGACAGGAACTGGTTCCCTTTGGGATTTTGGCTGGAAGATGGGTGAAGGAGATGGTGCTGGTGAGCGCCTTTGTTCCCTGCCAAGCTGAGCTCTGTCATCCAGTGCTCAACAACTCTCCCTCCGGTAGTCCTCCAGCCCTCCTGCTCTCCGAGCAGAGCTGTTAGCTTATAACCTTCCAGATGTTAAGTCCCGCTTGCTGTCCGAACATACTCCATCTGTCCCTCCGCTTTTGCAAGCCAGACTTGAGGGCTCTACTTTGCCAGTGGGCTGCCCCTCGGCCCGGCTCCCTCCCGCCAGTCCGTGTAGTGTGCACCACCTCTCCGCCCTTCCTACCCTCTTCCGTGGGCCTCTAGTCTACACTTGGCTCTGGAGAATCCATTCTGCTAGTCTTCTGGTGGTTTTCTGGGTTATTTAGGCAGGTGTGGGTGGAATCTAAGTGATCAGCAGGACGCGGTGAGCCCAGCGTCCTCCTACGCTGCCATCTTCCTCCTTTGCTAAATTGTGTTCTAAAGAAGCTGTGCCATTTTACATTTCCACCACCAGTGTAATTTCTCCAACATCGACATCCTCACCACACTTGTTATCTGACTTTTTGATTTTTTAAAACTAGTGGGTGTCAAGTGATATCTCATTGTGGTTTTGATTTATATTTCTCTTTTTATATACTGACCAGCCATCTATATGTCTTCTATTCTTCTAAGAAATGTCTAATCTTTTACTCATTTTTTAAGTTTTTATTTAAATTCTAGTAGGTTAACATATAGTGTAATGTTAGTTTCTGGTGTATAATATGGTGATTCAACATTTCCAATACGTGGTGCTTATCACAAGTGGACTCCTTAATCCCCATCATGTATTTCATCCACCGCCCCCCACCCACCTTCCCTCTGGTAACCATCAGTTTGTGTTTTAATTGGGATATCTGGCTGTTTTTAATTGAGTTGTAAGTGTTCTCTATACCTTAGATGCACATGAATTATCAGATAAATAATCTTTACAAATATTTTCTCCTGTGGTTTGTCCTTTCATTTTCTTGATGGTATCCTTTGAAGCACAGAATTTTTTTTAATTTTTTAATGTTTATTTATTTTTGAGAGAGAGAGAGAACACGGACGAGGAAGGGGCAGAAAGAGAGGGGGATACAGAATCCAAAGCCGGCTCCAGGCTCCAAGCTGTCAGCACAGAGTCCGATGCAAAGCCCAAACCCACAAATGGCGAGATCTTAACCTGAGCTAAAGGTGGACACTCAACTGACTGAGCCACCCAGGTGCCCCGGAATTTTTTTTTAATATTGATGAAATCCAGCTTATCTATCTTTTTCCTTTGTTGCCCATGCTTTTGATATCATATCTAAGAATTCTTTACCAAATCTAAGGTCATGAGTATTTGCCTTTATGTTTTTTACTGAGAGTATCATAGTTTTAGCTCTTACATTTAAGTTTTTTTATTTGAGTTCAATTTCATGTGGATATCCAGTTGTTCCAGTACCATTTGTTGAAAAGAGTATTCTTTCCCCTTTCAATGGTTTGGTAGCCTTGTAAGTTCATCATAGATACGGATTTATTCCTGGACTGTCAGTTCTATTCCACTGATCTGTGTCTGTCCTTGTACCAGTACCACACTGTCTTGTTTGCTATTGCTTTGTAGTAAATTTTGAAATTGGGAAGTGGAGTCTTTCTCTTCCTTTACCCTTCCTTTTAAGGAATGTCTTGGCTATTCTGAGTCTCTTGCAATTCCATATGAATTTTAGAATCAGGTATCAATTTCTACAAAGAAATCAGCTTGGGTTAGCATGAGGACTGTGTTGAATCTATAAATGAATTTGGAGAGTATCTTAACAATGCTGAATTTCTTGATCCACAAACATGGGATTCTTCCCATTTATTTAGATCTTCTTTTATTTCTTTCAACTATGTTTCATCACCTTCAGAATACAAGTTTGTACCTCTTTTGAAAAATTCACTCTTAAGTATTTTATTCTTTTTGATGCTTTGCAAATGAAATTTTCTTAATTTTCATTGAAAGTATATAGAACTATATAGAAATATAATCGATTTTTGTATATTGATCTTGTATCCTGCAACCTTGTTGAATTCATTTCTTAGCTCTAGTCATTTTTTTTAATGGATTCCTTAGGATTTTCTACATACAAGATTGTGTCATCTGTAAATAGAGGTAGTTTTCCCATCTAGATGTCTTTTATTTCTTTTCCTTGCCTAACCGTCCTGATTATAGCCTCCAGACAGTAAAGTTGAATAGAAATGGCAAGAGTAGGTATCCATACCTTGTTCTTGATCTTAGGGATAAAGTATCCCATCTTCACCATTAAGTATGTTGTTAGCTGTAGGTTTTTCATAGACACCCTTATCAGGTAAATTTACCTTCTATTCCTAGTTTGTTGAGTTGTTTGGCTTTTTTCTTAGTTTTTTGTTTTTTTACCATGAGAATGTGTTGAATTTTGTCAGTGCTTTTCCTGGGTCTATTGAGATAATCATGCAACTTTTGTTCTTTATTCTGATATGGTATATTACATTAATTGATTTTCAGATGTTACTCCACCCTTGCACTTCTGGGATTTATCCCACTTGGTTAAGATATATAAATCCCTGTATGTTTTGATGAATTTGGTTTACTAGTATTTTATTCAGGATTTTTGCATCCATATCCATAAGAGATATTGGTCTGTAGTTTTCTTGTAATATCTTTGTCAGTTTTGGTATCAGGGTACTATTGGCCTCATAAAATGGGTTGGGATATGTTCCTTCCTCTTCTACTTTTTGCAGTAGTTTGTAAAGAATTGGTATTAATTATTTTTTCAATGTTTGGTAGAATTCAGGGATAAAGCCACTAGGGTCTGAACTCTTCTCTGTAGGTAGTCTTGTGATTACTGATCCAATCTCCACTTGTAGGTCTATTCAGATTGTCTCCTTCTTCTTGAGTGAGTTTTGAAAGTTGTGTCTTCCTAGGAATTTGTCCATTTCATTTAAGTCATCTCAATGCCTAGTATACAATAGTTTATAGTAGTCCTTTATCATTCTTTTCATTTCTGTAGGGTCAGAAGTAACGTCCCCTCTTTTATTTTTGATTCTAGTAATTTGAGTACTCTTCTTTATTCTTGATCCTCCTCTTCTTGAGTCTTCTTTCTTCAACTGAAGGTCTGCCAGTTTTGTTGATCTTTTCTAAAAACCAGCATTTGGTTTCTTTTACTTTCTCTATTCTGTATCTGTTCTCTATTTCTCTATATTTCTGTTGTCTGGTTTTTTTCTGTAATGATTTCTACTCTAACCTTTATTATTTCCTCCCTTCTGCTTGCTTTAGGTTTTGCATTTCTTCTTTTTCTAGTGTTATAAGGTGCACATTTGGTTGTTGAGTTGAGAGCTTTCTTCTCTCAATACAGGCATAAGCAGCTGTAAACTTCCCTATAAGTGTTGCTTTAGCTGTGTCCCATAAGTTTGGGCATATTTTGTCTTCATTTTCATTTATCTCAAAGTGTTTTCTTATTTTTCTTTTGGTCTGTTCTTTGACTCATTGGTTACTTAGGAGTGTATTGTTTAATTTCCACATATTTGTGAGTTTCCTAAAGTTCCCACTACTGATTTCTAATTTTATTCCATGTGGTCAAAAAACATGCTTTGTATTATTTCTATCCTTTAAATTTACTGAAGTTTGTTTTATGAACTAATATATGGTCTATCCTAGAAAGTGTCCCATGTGCACTTGAGAAGAATATATCTTCTATTGTTGGGTGGTATGCTGTATAGATACTAGCAGGTCTAATTGGTTTGTAGTTTTGTTCAATTCTTCTATTTGTGTGATCTTCTGTATAGTTGTTTTATGCATTATTGAAAGTTGGATATCCCTTTCTTCCTTCATTTCTATTGGTTTTTGCCTTATGTATTTTGGTTCTCTGTTATTAGGCATATATGTTTTTTAATTGTTATATCTTCCTGATAGATTGACCCTTCTATTGTTAAACTCAGCTTTTAAATTCCACTGATTGGCAGCTGATTAGTCTACTGTTTACAACAATGCCTTGGGGCATAAGCTGCTCAAATTCTGGCTCCTTTGAAGGAATAGTTTCAGAGATCTGTGTTTGGTATTTGTTCTGATCCCAGAAGGGCTTATTCTTGGTTCTTTCTTGCAAAGAAATAGCTCATTCCTGGTTCTTTCTTGAAAACTAATGGGCTTATAATTTTAGGCTGTATTTTCATTAGATCCATGAATATGTTCCCAAATGCCTTTCACCAGAAGCTTCCCTGCTCTGGGAAGCACCTTTAGGTTTAAACTTCTCCATGCTCTAATACAAATGAGGGCAGTTCTTCTAGGAAAAAATTAGCAATAATCTGTTTACAGCCTTCCCACAGTCAAAATTTTACCCCTAGGCAAAATATTTGAGCAAGAGCTCTGGAGCTGGGGATGGGGATAATGGCAGGCTTCTCTCTGAGTGACAATCACTGAAGGAGTGTACATTGGTCTATGGTCCCCTGGGCTTGCCTGGCATGGAATGACAGCCTCACAAGCAGGGGGAAGAGATAGCGGAGCCTTAATATGCTCAGTGTGCTGAAGAAGGGAGTCCCCACTGCTCAACCATTCTCACCCAGGACTTAGCCTCAATAGCAGGTAGTTGGGGACAGGGTGAAAAATACTGCTCTTCTAGTGAAGTAAGCTCTCCAGCTGGGAGATGAGAGAGGGAGCCCCATGTTTTTTGCTTTAGCCATCTGGAGTGAAATCTCCCAACTCACTGAGCTGGGAAGAAGGGGAGAGGCAGTGGTACTGGTTCAGATATCACAGACTCTCACCTTTCTTAGTAAACTTTCACTGATTTTCTTGAACAGATTTTTTTAATTTTCTATTTTCCCCTAGGAATATATCCAGAGGTTTTAAGTGGCTATTTTTAAGTAGTTTCCACTAGTTTCACTGGGGAGTGGGTCAGTAGAATTCGTCATTGTCCTGCTTGCCTGAAGACAATCTCAATTTTCCCTAGTATTATAACCTGTTAGTCATCTCAGGAAGAGTCTTAAAGGAGATAATTTGGATGGCTGAGCCTATATCATACTTATTCAATATCAAGATCCATTGCTTAAACTTCCTCATTATATCCCCAACAGCTAGCAGTATGCTATGTACAAAGTAGGCTCACAGTGTCTCTTGCCAATGATACTGATAATATTCCAGCAAGAACTGTCTAGAGAATCCTCAAAATCAGGAGGAAAGGAATTAACAATTACATAGTGGTTCAAAGCATAGTTGGTGAGCACTGGAACCAATTCCACCACTTCCTAAATGTGTGGCCTTGGGTTATTCTGAGCTTATTATTTTCAACTGAAAAATGAGGCTAATAATGGTACCTATTAAAGTTGTTGTGGAAGTTAAATAATATAAACAAAGTACTTAACACCTAATATATACTTAATAAATAGCTGCTAATAGTTCAGACATTGCTAGGCACTATTGTATATGCACATATCACTTTATATAATCCCTACAATAAACCTGCAAAAATAGTTCTCAGTATCATTATTTGATGGGTGAAGGGAGAAAGACTTAAGAAGTTTCAATAATTTACCCAAAGTCACAAGTAGTAAGAGAAAAACAGAACTTGAACTCGGATCTCTCTGGTTTTAAAGCTTCTTTCTGTTTAACACTTTTGTAGAAACTGAAATACAGGGTTAGCTAGAAGAGACAGGACAGAAGCCAATCTCTAAATTTAGACAACTGTCTGTTTCTACATGTACAGCTGAACATTGCAGCTCCTATTTTCACATCATTGAACCAGTCTCAAACAGTGATCCTTCTGTGCTGACCTTTCTCATAAAGATGCTGTATTAACGTTAATTCAGATAGATAGATAGATAGATAGATAGATAGATAGATAGAAAGAAAGAAAGAAAGAAATAGAGATATAGAGATATAATTATAAACCTACCATGTGATGGCAAGAGAACCAAAATCTCATCTCTCCCTTATTAGTATCAGAAATGGATGAGTTTGGAGGGTTTCCCATGTTAGGGAGGCAGCTAAGTCTCATTGCATCAACTTTCATCCCCCAAGATTCCCTTATCCTTGGATAGTATGTAGTAATTTCAGCTGCCATCACCACCGTGGTCTTAAAAAATGTGGATCCCTTTTTCATACTATAGCTCAAATGAGGACACTCTGATCTTCCCTACAGCAGAGCTGAGACAGGGATAGCTGGTTCAAATAAGAATTTACTGAAGTCTCAGGAAGACTTAAAAGAAAAATGGACTCAGAAAAAGCATGGTGCTTGGCTGTCTGGTTGACTGTGGCTTACACAGGCTAGATCAGCCCATGCTGCTGTCATCTGGAGGCACCACCTTTGTTACCATCCATTCAGTATCACACATCATCTGCTCATCTGTTCTAAACCCGCAGAACAAGAATGTTCTTCTCGTCCTGCTTAACTGGCCTCTTGTTCAGTTCCATGCCCCCACTCATTCTCCCACAGGCACTTACCAGGCACCCAGCCTGCAACAGGTGCTCTGCTCACACTGAGACACAGTGATAGGTAAGGAGCTGCTGCCCTCACAGCATCCATGGTCTATGGGGGCAGACAACAGATAAACAACAAGCCATTGACAGATGAGTCCTAGGAAGAAATAAATGAAGTTTCACTGAGGAGATAACATTTGCTAAGATCTGATGTTGAGAAGGAGCCAGTACCTTGAAAAGCAAAAAGAAGAGCATTCCAGGTGAAAGGAACAATAAGTGCAAAGGCCCTGAGGCTAGAAGGAGAAACAGCAAGGTGGCCACAGTGGCTGCAGGGCAGAGAGCAAAGGATGGGGGAGATGATCAGAATTGGAGAGATAGGTCAGTACACGGGTTTTGCGGGTCTGGCTAATTGTGAAGAGATGCTTCTGAAGGGTTTGAGGCAGGAGCGTGACATGGTATGATTTATATTTTAGAGCTCTCTCAGGCTGCTTTGTGGAACAAGTTAAAAGACTAAAGCAGTCTTCCAAGCACAGTATGATACTGGTAGCAGTAAAGTAAATATGGACAACTTTGACACTTATTCTGGAGGCAGAACCCAGACTTGCTGATGAGTTGGGAGTGGTGTCTCTTGATCTGTGCCTCCTGCTGGCAATGACCATCTCCTTCCTGAGCAGTTCTTCCCACCCACAGGAACTTATCTCAGAGCCCTCAACCTGACAGCCACTTAAGAACATGAGGGGGGCCCTTCTTGCAGAACCTCCCATAATCAGGAATAAGGGGAGGACAGAATTGTCCTTCCCAAGGGCAAGAAAGGATAGAGGCATGGATAAGAAGTGTGCATTCCAGGTATGGAGTGGTTAGGAAAGCACACAGTCTCCTGGAACAAGTACAGTAAGTTGAGGGAGGAGCTTCAAGATGCGGATTGGCTGAGTCACCCCCCAGGGCCCATCAATTGAACACCCAACAACGCCGGCATTACCTTATGCTTGTATAGGGTTTTGTACTTTATACAAATGTTGGCATACCATTGTCCCCAGCCCCTGAGTCTATTAAAAGCAGCAGATATTAATATATTAATCTGATAGAGGAGATAACAGAGGGCCTACAAAGAGAGGAGATAGATATTATGAAGACACAGGGTTCCCCATGGTACAGCACTAGGAGCACACAGAGGAGACAGGCAACAGGAAACGGACCCCAAATGCAAAAAAGGGGAGAAAATGACCACTTTTGCAGCATCCGCCGTATACCAGCTGGTATGTGGCCTCTCATTTCATCCTCACTGTTGTTAATACTTCTGCCACTTTACAACCAGCTTGCTAGGGCTTGGAGGGGTTGGAGGAGGGATGTTGCTGGGGGAGGGGGTGGGGTGGGTAGGAGGTTGGGAGGGAAGGGTCATTAAAAAGCTGGTAAGTCCATATCAATCCATATTAGGACTTCCCTCACACATCTCACGTCCAAGACCAAGTCTCCCACTGTTTTCACCTCCCAGATTTTGTATTTCCTATAAGTACTTCTTGATGTATTGTCCTTGTATGGAACAGTGGATGTACTTCACCCTTTAGGTACACTCCAAGAACCTACAAAACACTCAGGAGTGTCTGGGAGGGTCCGAGGAAACAGCAACTTTTTCTCCTAACAATCCCTATCCTCCCCCAAAACAAACCCCTGTAATCCCTGGCTGTCTTGTGCTTTGGGGCTCCCATTCTCATCTGTGCCTGCTGCTAGGCTGTTTCAGGCACTTTCGTGGCGGGGACCATGCTCCTGAGCGGGGCAGATTCCTGCTGACTGGCTCTCGGGAGGATCGCGGTGCCGCTCCCCTCCGCACACCGTGCGCGCGGCAGGACCGGGGGCTGGGGGCGTGTCCCGGCCAAGCGCGCTCCCCCGAGAGGGTGTTCGCGGAGGTCAGCCGGCGCCCGGCTCCGCGCTCCCGCCTGCGTTCCCGCCCCCACGTGGGCACGGACGCGCTGCCCGCAGTCTTAGCTGGGTCCCTGCGGAAGAGAAGCGAGCGCCCACCGGCCCTACGGGTGCGTCCCCTTGTCAGATGACCCCAGCCTAACTAACACACGCGCGGGAATGCTGGCGGCGGGGCGCGGCCCTGCGGGGACCCAGGGTGGCGGTACCCCTGCGCGCCGCGCCCGCGCCCGCCGCCGCCCCCGCCGCTCCAGGTCTGCGTGCGCGCGTGCGTGAGCGCGAGCCGACCGGGCCCGCGACCCGCACCCGGGTGGCCGCCGCGGCTGTGCGCCCGCCAGGCTGGCCGGGGGCGGGCGGCGAGCCGTGGCGCCGCGCCCTGCCTGCTCGGCGCCCGACCGCGCCCCGCGCGCGCCCCGCAGAGCCTGAGCAGGCGGCGGCCGACCGCGAGCCTCCTTAGCGGAGCCCCATGATGTCAGCCGGGCCGGAGCGGCGGCCGTGCGGCGGCGGGGATGGGGCCGGGGACGCCGCGCTCCAGCCCGCACGCCCCTCGCCCTCCGACGGCGCCGCCGGCCCCAGCCCGCTCGCCCTGCCGCCCGCGGCCCAGCCGCCGCCGAGCCTGTGGCTGGAGCTCGGGCCCGCCTGCAGCCGGGCGCAGCAATGCCCGAGCGAGTCGAGCGGGCAGACGAGTGGCGACCTCGGCACCAGCAGCAGCAGCGGGGGCAGTAGCGCCGGGCTGTCCCCGGGCTCGGACTCCGACAGCAGCGGCGTGGTGTGCGGAGGCCGCGGCGGCAGCGGGGGCATGCGCGGCGCCCTGTCGCGCTCCTGGAGCCTGGAGAGCCTGCGCTCGGCCACCGCCGGTAAGGGCGCCGTCCGCGCCCCTGCCGCGCCCCGCGTCTGTCCTCTCGTGACCTGCCGCTCCCCCTCCCCCGCGACACTGTCTCGCCTCCTCTTCTTTCCTGTCCTCTCCTCCCTCACTCTCTCTGATTTTCGCTTCCATTTTCTGGTTCCTTGCTGCCCGCTGCGTCGCCCTCCAGATTCTTTTTCTTTTCCCTGCTTATCTTCTGATTTACCGCCGCCCCGCCTCCTGTCATGCCTGTCCCTTCTTCCCCCCACTTTCACCAGTGGGCTACCTGTTACAGCTGGGACCTTGTTTGCACCCCACTCCCGTAGCAGGGCGCGTCGTCAGCCGGGAGACTGAGTGTTTAAGGTGAGAATAGAATTTGGTCCTTGATGCAACTGTTCTTGCTTGACCAACGGCACGTGGCTGGCTTTCCGAACTGCAGTTTTTTGACCTCTAAAACGGAAGAAGGTGGGAAAGGGCTCGCTGGTCAAGGGTGGACCAGATTCATTGTGTTTGGTCCTGGCTTCAGGACAGAGGCGCCCCACCCAGAGGAGGGGGCTTGTCTCGGGCCCTCTGAAGCAAGCAGTGCTGTTTCTCCGAGATAGGGTTGCTCTGGGGTCCCCAGGACCATGTGCTCCCCGCTCTAGTCGGAGGACCGCGTTCTGGCTACAGATTGAGAAGACTTTGACCCTACGTATTAGTTAAGCAAGTCCAGAGTGGTTTTATAAATGGTGATCCCCAACCCTTGGTTAGTTGGCAAACTGGATTCTTTGTATTTTACTTCTTGCAAACATTCAAAAAGTTATTTTTGAGCCCCTGAAGTGGGAGCTGTAAAGGAAGACAGGTACTGCCCAGAAATCAGAAATCAGGCGGTAGGGGGCAGGAGGTAATGTGTGCATTATGCTTATGCATGGGGTAGAGGGTACAGTCTGTGGTCATACCCAGTGGTGGAGGTGGAAGTGAGGCGCTGTGTGTGCTCTGGTCAGAGCCGCCAACCCGAGAGGAGCAGGGGCTGGAGGTTGGGGGGGTGGCAAGCAGACAGCAGTTCCCACCCTCCCTCAGGGGTGGAGCATAGACCACGTTGAAGAGTAGAGTCAAAGGTTGGCTCCCAAGGGTTGTACCTTTACTGGCAGATACAGGGTTGGGACTCTGCTCTAAAGTCAGTGGGTTTAGACAAGGAAGGTGATGCCCAGACCCTTGTATTGAGCACTCCACAATTCTCATCTGCGCTGTCCCAAAACAAACACATGAAACTCAGAAAAGTTGATGTCTCCTCCAAATAAAAGGTTTTCAAAATTCTGCAGCTCTGACACCCTCCCATCTCAATTCCCTTGAAACTCTCCTTCCTCTCTGGGGTACTTAAGTAGAAACCCCACTTGAGAAAACCAAACTAGATAATACCATAAGTGAGACTTTAAGGAAACTGGCAAAGGACTCCTTTTTTTCTCTTTGCCCAAATGGCTTTCCTTCCACTTCCAGAGTGAGAAGACATACCAGCTCCACCTTAGCAATGGCAAACAGGCCCAGAGAAGCTGGAGGAGGTGCCCTGGTGTACCCAAGGATTCCTTTGCCCCAGAGCAGGGGTGAGGCAGATGAAAATGGAAGAAACCCAGGTTTATTAGGTGACTCTGAGATTCAGGGACTCTCCAGACCACAGCAGGGGCATGGAGGCAGCCTGGATGAGTTTCAGAGATAATAGACAGCTGTGTGTGTGTGTGTGTGTGTGTGTGTGTGTGTGTGTGTGTGTGTGAAGTTCTGGGGTGATGTGTATGTGTGTGTTGGGGGGTGGGGCAAGGTAAAAGCTAAGGCCCAGAAAACTGCTCCTTGAGGGACTCAGAGATGCCCCTATAATGGGAGGGCAGAGTTTAAAGCAGCATGATATTGGAAGAGTTTATGTGAGACCCAAAAGCAAATGCCATGCCCCTCACAGAACACAGGTATCACTAGACTTATGGACAGAACAATGCTCGTGCTCAGGGAGTGCTGGTCAGTAACCAACTATGGAGACCCAGGGCTTGAAAGCATTTTGAATCCCCTCTTCATCCTCAGTCCCATCCCTCAACCCTCTACCACCTGCCTTGTTTTGGGAACCCTGTATCAGTAATATCCAAAACCAGATTTGTAACAGTGTACTGCCATGAACCCTGTAGAGCTTTGTGAGTCCATGAAACCATCTCAACTGGATTCCTACAGAGAATTAAGCCCTAATGTCCCAAGACATCTACTGGATGCAATGCAAGAACTCTCTTCTCTTCTGGAATGGTACTAGCTATTTGCCATCCTTAGGAGGAATTGAGAAAATAAGCACTCAAGTAATACTCTTTGGATTTGTGGTTTAGATGAGGAGATCTTGGAAAGGCTGCCGTAGATGGGGAGTCAATGGGAAGAACAAAAGGAGAGTAATTTTTTGAGTACCTTCTATATGGCAGGTATGATGCTGCATGTTACCTCCTTCACCAAATAAAATCCAGTGAGGTAAGCATTATTATCCTACAACTCAGGTACAACAACAGGCCCAGAGAGATGCAGTAACTCATCCCAGTCTGCCTAGCTAGGTCATGTCTCCCTAGAGCTCTAGGTCTGGATCCATGTGATTTGATAAGGGCTCTTTGCCAGATTTGGAGTGGAGGCTGGGCCAGGTCCAAAAAGGAAAGGTTGTGTTGTGTGGGGGAGGACATATCAAAGTACTGTCTTGGCTATTTCCATGCTATTATCTTTATTCAACACTCATGGCTTTTTTCTAGATCCCAGTTACCCCATTTTCAAAACGAAGACATTGAAATCAAAGACCTGACCTCTTCTCTAATCAACTATAAAATTCCATGACTCTAGTCAGAGCTATTGATTTGGGGTGGATACCGTCTGTGAGTCGGCATTTATTGTATGCTGTGTTTCTGTTTGGTCTATGGCTCTAAGACAAAGCATGTGTGTGTTTAATTGAACTACGTTTTTCTCTTAAGAAAAATTAAGAATTACCAGTAAAATATCCTTAGCAAACTTAATTGTTGTTTTTGTGATTTTGTAATGGAGTGTATTGCTAAACATTTGTGTAGTTGTCATCAAGAACCAGAAAGGCTAGTACTGGAGACTGGAATTGCAGCTTACCTGCAGGGCAGAGCATCAGCCACGGAATCTACCAGAGACCTATAGATTCTCCTTATTTCCAAAAGACTTCTTGAATTTTAAATGTACACTCTTGGCATTTTCCATTGAAACCTCACTTTTTCTGGTGCAGAGAGGGCTTTCCTTAAAGGCAGAATCTGAAAATAAAACATAGATGACAAGGTGGAATTTCTGTAACCCTTCTTTCTGTCCTGCTCTTCTCATCTCCCCCTAAGCAACCACCTAGTCTCCATAGCCCTCAGCCATGTTACCACACTGCCACTCCTGAGCTAAGGCTTTTAAAATTCCTACTCTGGGTGTCTTGTCTGACAGAATTAATTCTCAGTTCAGGCTTCTGGAGTTGACAGTTTTTACTACCTGTGCTTTTGCATGGTTAATGCCTTATGATTTCTTCTTAGGAGAAAAGGCTTGCTACTTCCACATTCCTCTGCAAGTCCCTGAGGCATTTTTCTGACTTGGATAGGAATCAGACTTATGAGAAGGCTAGGCCTCTCTTGCAGTCAGACATTTATTTAACACTCATCATGTTCCAGGCACAGTACTAGGCACTAAGATGGTAGGCAAATCATACAAGGTTCTTGCTCTTAAATAAATGACATCACAGAAAGAGACAGACAGTGACAGCTCATTATAAGTGCTCTGATAGAAGTAAACCCAGTGGTATGATGTGTCAGGGGGAACCCATGGCCCCAAGCCACTCTCAGTGGAGGATTCTCTAGAAAGACTCACACAGCTCAGAAAAGCTGTTCCAGTTTATTATGGTGGAAGCATACAGATTAAAATCAACCAAGGCAAAATGATCATAGGCCATAGTCCAAGGGAAACCAGGAGCAAACTTCCAGATGTCCCCTCCCATGGAATCACATGGACCATGCTTGGTTCTCCCAGCAACAGCGTGCGTGTGACAACATGTAGGGAAATATTGCCAACCAGGAGAGTATGCTGAAGCCTTGGTGTCCAGGGTTTTTATTGGAGGCCAATTACTTAGGCATGTAGTGCCCACAAGACTGACCTTAACTAAAGTCTCCAAGCTCTCCAGAGTCACACTGATACAGTGTAGCCCAGGGACCCCATGGTCAATCACACTGTTAGTATAAACTGTCTGGAGTGGCTGAAGGCCCAGGTATACAAAGCCATTCTTATCAGGCAGGATATTTCATACCCTT